>NC_086324.1:93945881-94245881 GCF_036172605.1 Pelobates fuscus | reverse complement strand
TTTTAATTCATATAGGGTTGTAGGAAACCAAGAGTTAAAATGAAAGTTTTGGCCAGAACAAAGCAGGACGGAGGCTTCGGGTGTCCAGAAATCTTGCGATGCTATCCGGCTAGTAGACTTTTCCATATAATGCTCACACAAAGTAAAGCGGCAACTCAAGAAATATGGTATAAAATGGTAAAAGATAAAACGGGGGTCAGAAATTTATCGTCATTATTTTGGGTTGTAGAAGTAAACAAAAAATATATCAGAGAGGCTCGAGCCAAACCCCAGATAATTGAAGAGTTATCAAGATGGTGGGATAAATTTACAAAAAATAAAGGTCTTAGAAATAAAATAATAGACGCACTCCCACTCTTAAGTATTTCAGATCTGTTAGAAAACATAAAAATAGATATCTGGATATGAAGGGAGATAAGGGAATTTAAAGATATAATAGTAGAACATAAGCTCAAACCCTTTAATCAAATTAGGAAGGCATTTAATATTCCCCCCAGTGAGACATTTAATTATCTGCGAATTAAGAGCTTCTTAACAGAACATCTATAAAAAAATAAAGGGGAGAACACCATTAACCACATCTATTTGAATTAAAAAACTATAAAAAATTACTGGCAAAATCTGCCAAAGCCGTATATGAATGGAGACATGATAAACCGATAGCATTGATAAACAAATGGTAAAAAGAACTTCAAATGCATATAGAAGAATGGATACATTCCTTAAACAAACTAAATAAACATATACACTGTCTAAACCTTTTAGAAACTTAATTTAAATTAGTAAATATATGGTATTTAACACCGAAACGTTTAAAGAAAATTTACCCAGAGTTATCAGATACATGTTGGAAATGTAATATCGATGAAGGTAATTTGATCCACAGTTGGTAGCAGTGCACATTCATAAACAAATTTTGGAAGGAAGTAATAAGGTTAATATATCAAATAACGGAAATAAAACTACCTTTTAACCTTGAAGTAATCCTACTAAATATGAACTGACCAAACATGACAAAAAAACATTAATGTTAATACTGCACATAATCACAGCAGCTAAATTACTTTTAGCATGAAATTGAAACACAGGAAAAATTCCATGCATTAATGAACTAATAAAACAAGTTATGTGGCAAGCAAGAATGGAAAGGGGTATCCTGGTGAATTTAGGAATCAGATATAAGCAAATAGAAGACTGGGACACATGGATTAAAAAAATGGGTAACATAATAGAATTGGATCAGAATATCCAATAGAAAGTGCACATGCTCGGTTTCAGTGAAGGGAAACATCAGATCAAATGAAGGGAGAAGAAAGAAAAAGAATAGAACCCCAAAACGGGCAGATAAAGAGAACAACAAATATTGAGATTATACATGATAAAAGAGGTTCTCTCTCTCTCTCCAGAGGAACAAAACAAATTGATCAAAACCTATATTAGGAACTAACTAATGGGGAAAGAAGGGGATCAGGGAGGGAGGGTTTAGTAAGATTCTAAGAATAGCAAGATATATTTATGATATTGATGATGATGATGACACAGTACCAAGGCCTGATTTATATACATAAGGCAGATAAGCGTCTGAAATAAAAAAAAGAGAAAAAATAAATAAAATGAAAACATTGTGCAGATGTTGCTGTATGCTGGTTGTCTTATGTATTGGTGCAGCTTTGTAGGTTTGTATTGTGCATGCGTTGACTGTGTAATAATGTTTACGTGTGTGAGCAGTTTGTGCTCACACATATAACCCTCCAATGCACAATGTCAGGACATATAGTTAAACACTGCTAGACTATGCACAACGCTAAACACATACAGAATGCTACACACACAGTCTCACTGCTAGACACAAACAAACTGCAAGACACACACAAGACACACAGTACTACACTCTCACATTGACAAATCTGGTATTTTTAACCATCATTCTTTTTACTTATAATTTATCATTTCTGCTTTTTGCTCACCTTCATAAACACTAGGAGGAAGTGATCTGAGATCAGTTCCTACCAGAACTGCTCTAAATGTGACAATTCCACATGACACCGGTGAAATAAAGCACTAAAAAAAATAACAACTTATAGGTACACAGCCTCCCAGGGTTACCTCCCAGATGGTAACCAACCACAGCAGAAATGTATATATACACAGAATTTTAGTGATCTTGCTGAGGGACCTATGAACACAAATATAACATAATGTAATACCACTACTAAATTGATGGCTGCCCCTCATCGCTTGCTGCAATTCTGCTCTTGCAGGTGTCTGAAGAGTGATATTCGGACCTCTGTCAAGCCATCTTTGGGGAAGATCCTCAGATCTCTCCAGCCTATTTGGGTTTGGCAGCCTTTCATGCCATGCAAAGGTACTTCATGTGTGGTAATTTGCTGACCCCTAGCTTAGGTTATGTTTAGGCTACTTAGGCTAGGCAAATGATTTATTAGAAAACGCACTACAAAACCCCAACTCCAAGACCATCTCTGGCACATAATGAGACTCAGAATCCAGTTTAGTTTTGTCCCATTTATTGACATACATAGCACTACATAGTCTACAACTCCACCACCTTATTCACAAGCTTGCCTATGGTCTACTTTGTGGCCACAATCTGAGATCGACTAATAAATCTATCCCCCTCCAACCAACCCAGGTAGCTGTGGTGTTCCCTTTAAACCCACCCCATAAATATAACACTCTTGCCACCAGATCAACACCATAGAAGCCAGACCTTCTTCAAAGATAAACTCCAAGCTGTACAGGATTTGCAATGAGTTCTCAAAAACCCAGAAATGATTAACAATTATTATACCTTCTATAACATTGCTTAGTTCTATAAAAAAGGAGTGGTTTATGGGCTCAAAAATATTATCTGTGTATTAGTTTGACATACTGGACTAGCAACTGAACTCCACCTTTTCAAAACACATATCAAAACATATTTTACAGCATTCATTTTTAAGAAAGAATGAATTACTGCAATATGAAATGGGTCAGCAGAAATTATGGATTTATAGAGCCTTACTTATTAGTACTAATAAGTAATATTTTCATAAAATATTAATAAGAAGGAAAATAAACTAGTGTAGCAAACTGTGACTTTTTTTACACTGTGCACCTAGTTTGTTTTGGGGCTTACAGTGCCCCTTACATAGTTACATAGTTACATAGTTACATAGCTGATAAGAGACTTGGGTCCATCAAGTTCAGCCTTCCTCACATATGTTTTTTGCTGTTGATCCAAAAGAAGACAAAAAAAATACCCAGTTTGAAGCACTTCCAATTTTGCAGCAAGCTAGGAAAAAAAATCCTTCTTGACCCCAGAATGGCAGTCAGATTTATCCTTGGATCAAGCAGTTATTACCCTACATTGAAAGATTATATCCTTGAATATTCTGTTTTTGCAAGTATGCATCTAGTAGCTGTTTGAACATCTGTATGGACTCTGATAAAACCACTTCTTCAGGCAGAGAATTCCACATCCTGATTGTTCTTACAGTAAAAAAACCTTTCCTTTGCCTTAGACGAAATCTTCTTTCTTCTAGTCTAAACGCATGACCTCGTGTCCTATGTAAAGTCCGGTTTGTGAATAGATTTCCACACAATGGTTTGTATTGGCCTCGAATATATTTGTATAATGTTATCATATCCCCTCTCAGGCGATGTTTTTCTAAACTAAATAGGTTTAAATTTGTTAATCTTTCTTCATAGCTGATATGTTCCATTCCTTTTATTAATTTTGTAGCCCGCCTCTGCACTTTTTCTAGTGCCATAATATCCTTCTTTAGAACAGGTGCCCAAAATTGCACAGCATATTCAATGTGTGGTCTTACCAGTGATTTATAAAGAGGCAAAATGATATTCTCGTCCCGAGAATGAATGCCCTTTTTCATGCATGACAATACCCTACTGGCCTTGGCCACTGCTGACATTGCACATTGTTGCATAGTTTGTTGTCTATAACAATTCCCAAGTCCTTTCCGTGTGTTTTTATCCCTAATTCGCTTCCATTAAGGGTATACGTTGCTTGTGTATTCTTTACGCCGAAGTGCATAACTTTGCATTTTTCAACATTAAATTTCATCTGCCATTTGAGTGCCCAGTCCTCCAGTCTATCTAAATCCCTCTGCAGCAAAGTAATATCTTGCTCACATTGTATTATTTTATAAAGTTTTGTGTCATCTGCAAACACTGAAACATGACTTTCAATGCTGTCTTCAAGATCATTTATAAACATGTTAAATAGAAGGGGTCCCAGAACAGACCCCTGAGGGACACCACTTGCCACCTCTGTCCAGCTTGAAAATTTACCATTAACAACAACTCTTTGTACTTTGTTTTTAAGCCAATGTTCTACCCAAGAACAAGAATTTTCATCTAGACCGATTTCCTTGAGTTTGAACACTAATCTTCTGTGTGGAACTGTATCAAATGCCTTGGCCAAATAGATCACATCCACTGCAACACCCTGATCTATACTTCTACTTACTTCTTCGTAGAATGCAATCAAGTTAGTTTGACACGACCTGTGCTTCATAAAACCGTGCTGATTTTTGCTGATAACCATGTTCTTCTCAAGGAATTCTTGAATATAATCCCTTAATAACCTTTCAAATATTTTACCAGCCACAGAAGTTAAGCTCACAGGTCTATAATTTTCAGGCAAGGTTTTTGAACCCTTTTTGAATATAGGAACCACATCTGCCTTCCTCCAATCCTCCGGAACACTTCCTGAAAGAAAAGAATCTTGAAAGATTAAAAACAGAGGTTCACTTATTTCTACACTTAGTTCCTTAAGTACACGTGGATGGATACCGTCAGGCCCTGGAGCTTTGTTTATATTAACTTTCTTTAGTTGCTGCAGCACCTTGTCTTGAGTTAACCAATTACAATTATTCTGCAAGTTTTTAGTAGCAATCATTTGCACATCTATTGCCATGGGTTCTTCCTTAATATATACAGAGGAGAAATAATTATTTAAAATTCCTGCCTTTTCCTGGTCTTCATTGACTAACACCCCCGTTTCAGTTTTTAGTGTAGCTACACTTTCATTTTTGTTTTTTTTAGAATTTATGTACTTAAAAAATTCTTTAGGGTTGGTTTTGCTCTCTTTAGCTATCATTTTTTCATTTTGAAGTTTATCAAGTCTAATTGCCTTTTTGCACGCATTATTTGCTTCCTTATATCTTTTATAAGATGCGTCTGATTTGTCCGATTTAAATGCTTTAAATGCCCTTTTCTTATTTTTAATCTCTTGTTTTACTTTTCTAGTAAGCCACATTTGTTTTAATTTGTTTCTTTTATATTTATTTCCCAATGGTACATACTGAGAAATGTACCTTTCTAATATTTGTTGGAAGATGATCCATTTATCCTCAGTGTTCTTTTCACTAAAGAGTTTATGCCAGTCAATATATTGTAAAGCTTCCCTTAACTTATTGAAATTGGCCTTTTTAAAATTATATGTTTTAGTATACCCCATGTGCTTTTGTTTTTTTGAGTTTATTTCAAAGGACACTATATTGTGATCACTATTTCCCAAGTGCTCGCCTACTTGAATGTTGGTCAAAAGATCAATGTTGTTTGTTAAAACCAGGTCCAGACAAGCGTCCATTCTAGTTGGTGCTTGTACTAGTTGTGACATGAAGGTGTCATTTAACAAGTTTAAAAACCTAATTCCCTTTGCTGAGCTACTAGTCCCTCTGTCCCAATTTATGTCTGGGTAATTAAAATATCCAATAATGAAAGTGTTACCCAGATTTGCAGCTTTCTCAATTTGCTCAAACAGCTGTTGTTCCTCGTCAATATTAACATTAGGTGGTTTATAACATATCCCAACCAATAGTTGGTTTCCCTTATTTTCCCCCAAGCAGATATTTACCCATAAAGCCTCCACATTTTCCTCATCGCATTCCATTTGCTTAAGATTTGGCTTTAAATCATGGTTGACATACAAACATACCCCACCACCCTTCTTGTTTTGCCTATCCTTCCTAAATAACATGTACCCATTTAAGTTAACTGCCCAGTCATGTGTCTCATCCCACCATGTTTCAGTTATGCCTATTATATCATATTGTTTAGTGTATGCTAATGCCTCTAGTTCCCCCATTTTGTTATTTAGGCTCCTTGCATTAGTAAGCATACATTTAATATCATGCATCACTTGTATATTTTGTGAATTATCAACATTACATAGCTTCTCTGTTCTGAGCTTGCCCCTCCCCCGTCTCCACCCTCCTTATACTGTGCTAAAGCCCATTTCCTTTCTGTCCTATCTCCATTTTGTAAATTGCTATGAACCTCCCCCCCTACTACTAGTTTAAAATCTCCTCCAACCTTCTAGCCATCCTATCCCCCAGCACTGCAGACCCTCTCCCGTTTAGGTGCAATCCATCACTACTATAAAGGTTGTACCCAATCGCAAAGTCGGCCCAGTGCTCTAAAAACCCAAAACCCTCCTTCCTGCACCAAGACTTCAGCCACGCATTAACCTCTCTAATCTCCCGCTGCCTTTCCACTGTAGCGCGTGGCACAGGTAATATCTCAGAGAATACCACCTTGGAGGTCCTTTTCTTAAGTTTGCTACCTAATTCCCTGAAATCATTATTTAGGACCTTCCATCTTCCTCTTACTTTGTCATTGGTACCAACATGGACCATGACCGCTGGGTCATCCCCAGCCCCTCCCAATAATCCATCCACTCTATCAGCAACATGCCGGACCCGAGCACCCGGGAGACAGCAAACTGTCCGGTTGAGCCGATCAGAGCGGCAGATTGCCCTATTTGCTCTCCTAATGATAAAGTCCCCTACCACCACAACTTGTCTTGCCTTCCTTACGTTTTGATTCCCACCCGTACTAGGGGGGCTGTTAGCTCGGCTGTTAGAAGTAACAGCTTCCTCTAATACAGCTACTCCTGAGCTGATGCTCCCAACATCTTCCCTCAAACGGGAAAATCTGCTAGGTTGCACCAAATCAGGACTAGCTAGCCCTTTCCTCTTCCCTCCCCCCCTGCTTCCTCGCCCCACTGTCACCCAGCTACATGCCTGTTCCCCATCTGTCATATCTCTTCCCTCTCCACTGCCTGTCCCCACTAAACTCTGCTCAGTCAGCAGCAGACTCCTCTCAAGATTGTCGATCTCCCTCAAAGTTGTGATTTGCTTCTCGAGATCTCCAATCTGAGCTTCCAGAGAAGCCACTCGCACACAACCATCACAGAGGTATGGACCATGGACGGGTACATCCAGGCATCCATACATGCAACAAGATGTGCATTGAGTTAAACAAAAAGAAACTTTTCAGTTTCTTTTCAGAAACTTTTCAGCCACAAGTTGCAGGGTTTATGGTATCTACACTGTACCATAATAATCTCCAAAAAATAAAATTTCCATAACAAAATCACTCTATGTCAGAGCCAAGCAGGTCCATTGGAAGTCCAAAATTTACTTTTGGCTGTTTTGCATATTTGTGCTGTTTTGAGGGATTCTATTCAGGGGATTGAATGATTTTGAGACTGGAGAAGTCATTATAGGTTGCATTTTCAGTTGAATGTGGGGAAACCGCCTAAAGTATTCATTGTGTTGAGCTATTTCAATTGCTTTTGTTTGATTTGTTCATTGCAAACAGCTGAAAGTCTGTAAATGTTGACAATAAATGTGATTTTCAATGGGGGTTGAACAATTTTGATTACAACTGTATTTTACTCAAGTGCACTTATTTTAAGCCAAGTAGATGCATTTTTCAGGAACTGTTTGTTTTTTAATGAATATAATTCATTTTTTTATTTCAAAGTCTTGACAAAGAAGCGTGTGTGTTATAAAAGCTCCCTGATTAAATATTTTATTTACGTTAGTGTATTAAATAATTTGGTTGGACTTTCCTATTACATAAAATAGATTTTCAAGAAACTTTGCCTAGGTTTAATTGTGAAGAGATATATTTTAAGATATATTGCACAATAAATCTCATCACAAATTCCTAGTGACTTCAATTTATTTTAGAAGCTACACTATAAAAGGAATGTTATTCCATCTTACCACTGACCTACTTAAAACCTGTTATATATTAAATATCATTTTAAATGGCACACTAATTATTGCATCCTAATTTTACAAGACTAAAATTAAGTTTTGATGAAACATGAACTAAAATAATCAATTTTAATAGACTCAAATTCAGATACAATAGCTTTGTATATGCCTGGACTGTTCATCTTCACAAGGCTGGAACAGCATGATTAATGCCCAAAGCCACTTGTAACAGTGGTCTTTTTTATTCACTGGACATACTAATTACATTGTTGCTAATTAAAGAGGACTTTGATTAATGAGTGACTATATAAAACAGCTAAAATACTTAATGTATCCAAATATTTGTTGCTGTTACTGATGAAATATTTGAAGATAATTCAAACAAGCCCAAGAGTACATACAGTTCTATTAATGTTAACTATTAAACACAATAAGTTTTTTCTGGAATAATTTTTAAACAAGTATTATTTTTTTAATTATCCAGATCTACATAAAATTGATGAGGCTAATACATGAGATTTACAAGTGTTCAATGCATTCTGCTATTCAGATACTTTTGGCTAATGTAAAAAGGGCATTACAATTTTTTGGGATCAATTCAAGAAGGCCAGATTTCAAGAAGATCACTAAACTGTTATTTTTAAGTAGTTGTTCATAACATGTAATATATATTGTAGCCCACCCCTGTAACCATAAGGATCAGCATTTGATTGGATCCTGCCCAGTACAAACAAGGACATGTGTGCTGTAGAAAAAGTGGATAGATCAACTTAGTTGCAAGAAAATAAATGATTTTAGGCAGTTCTAAAAAAAAGAAATGTTGGTAACCAACATATATTGTTAACAACATTGTTTAAAGGCATTATAAAGGATACATGTTTTAACCTATACCTTTTATGTGAGTTATTAACTATACATGGTAGGTCTGAGAAAAAAAAAATAGGTTCTGTGCATTTCAATAATATTTCAATTATTAAAATCAAGTTCTGTGCATTTCAGAATTTAAACAAGACACAGCTATGAGTTTTGCTAAACAATCAATTTCCTTACCTTAATATAAGTCAAAACAATTAATTAAATATATGTATTAATCGGACTGAAGCTCCTCTTGTATGGATGAATTCCAGAATAGAGAAAAGGCTAGACAAGTTGTGGTTGTTGAGTGCTGTGTTATAAAAAGTTCAGACAGGAAAATCTGCCACTCAGATAATACAAACAAAACAGCTTGTTGGCTCCAGAATACATGGATTTTGTATGTTGAGATGATAGATTGGCTAGATTGCTTGTAGGAGCTGCAGATGGCCCAGCTTGCTCTATATTATTTTCAATGACAAGGTCAGTGGAAGATATAGAGCTTTCAAACAATAAATCCAGTTACAGTGGCAGCTGAGGGTAAAGAAACAGTAATGTATAGTGTTAAATACTATCTGTGAAATGCACTACACTAGATAGGCAGGGAGATCTTAAAGGGACACTATAATCACTCATACAACTTCATTGAGATAACAGGGTTGAGCTACAGACTGTCAATATTAAAGCTATTAGAGGTACTTTCATGGCATTGATCAAGTAAAAGTCTGTTATGTGACATGGAAGCCCCCATAGGGAAGTCTGCATGTAAGCGTAGCACTCGCTGCATATGTGCATTATTTCCTCAGTGCTCCTCTATGAAGAGCATTGGATTGGGCCATCATGGAGAAGGCCATGACATTGTGGAAGGTAAAGAGATAAGAAGTGCAGAGAGAGCCTCAGTGCTGGAGAGTGTAAGTAAAACGTTTACATTTTTATTTCATTGCACATGGAGGGAGTGAAAGGAACTGAAAACAAGTATAGATGTATAGAGTTGAGTGAGTTACATTTTTTCCAACTCCGCTATTTTGGTCACAATTTTTGCTACTTGGTTGTCAACTCACCAAACCATACTATCCAGTTTAGTAACTACTTAGTGATTTTCTCCAGTATGAAACAAAAGTTTATATAGCTCATCTAACCTTCTTAATATTATGCAAATATTTGGACCCATTCTTATATATTCCTACCAAAGAATCCTCAATTTAAAAAATACCCCAAAACAATTGATTAAGTAAACCAGCCCCTGCTTCATGTATTTAGGCAACTTGAGGAATCCATCATACTCAGTCGATGTTGGGGGTCTGGTGCTAGCTAGGCGTGTAATCCAAAAATACATCTCTTGTTACAAAGGTACTGGAAAAAGTTGAATTAGTTTATTTGTCACTGTTGTGTCATCTGTGGAAAAGAAGGGGACTTATGTTGTCCATTTGTAATTAGCACTATGGCCAGCCATGCTCAGTTCTTCCCAAAGTTTTTTGAAGAAATCAAGCAGCTCAGTCAGAGCATGGTTTGAAATGACAATGATATGTATGTATATCTACCCACAGAACTGTCCAATATATAATTAGAATTAACTCCCAAAATTATGTTGGAGACTGAGATAAAAATGATGTGTTTATAAAGATGTGTAAAAAAGACATCAGTTGAGAAGGATACACTGGTAGACCACTGTTAGATGACAGGGTTATGGAGGCCGGAGCCAGGGTAAACCCAGGATCACAGGAGACAAAAGAGGGAACCAAATCAAAATAGCATTTCTGTATGCCCTTTTCCAAATGAGACTGTTAAGTTTCTTTTCCACAGGACCAGACTTTAACAGACTGCCATCAGTCATTTGAATATATGCATAGGTTTAGCCTTATTATGTATGGATTTAGAATATATATTATAGAAAGGTGTACTGGTGAAGTGCTTAGGTATAAGATGAAATAGATATGGGAGCAAATAAACTTTTACCTAATAAATTGTTTCTTTTTTACGTAGTCAATTGTTTCTTATTAACCTTTAGGTAAAACAAAAAAAGATACACAACATAGTGCAAACTGTATTTTAGAAACAAATACATTTATGAATAAATGCCAATTGGCAACTCACACTTTTCTGAGCTATTGAATCTAGCTCAGATTTTAGCGCCTTAGGGTCCGTGTAGGTGACCTTCTCCCTTCTTATTATTTCTGCAATCCAATCCTATATAGGTACAGAAGGGGGTATATAGTGCAGTACTGTCTGTACTATAAATAATATATATGAAATAGTGAATTAGGTACTCACAAACCCAGAGCCGATATATAGGCTTACTTCAATGCGCATATGTGGTTAAGGACCACATTCCTTCTTTATATCAGCAGGAAAAAAAGCCATAAGTGTATAAAAATTATAATTTATTGACTATATTAAAATGTATTCAACAATATAAAATCATATAAAAAGTATATATAACTAAACACTTATTCGGCTTAAAAGTCCAACAGAGTCCAAAAATGTCTCTGTGCTCACTTTTCCTCCAGAACGCGTTTCGCCAGAAGGCTTCTTCAGCTGGAAAAATCTGTGTTGCTTCCATGGACCTCTTTCCTGCTTTAAATCTCCATTTTGATTGTAGAAACAGCTGTGTGTGCTTGGATTTTCGCGGGTATTCTCCATGGTAACAGAGATACCTTGCGTTCCAAGCCTCCCTTGAATGCATTTTGTTTCCTCATTCCAAGCCGATATGTCACTTCCGGTTTAGGCTTTTTTAATGCTATGTGTTCCACAGTGCATTCCAAGCCGCATTACAAGCCGATATGTCACTTCTGGTTTCGGCTTTTTCAGTGTCATGCATTCCACAGTGCGTTCCACTGTGGATATGCAATCTGCTATCTGTCCTTTATTGCTCATTTATGTTTTTTTATCATTGGCAGAATAAAGGAGTATTCTATCAGTTATCACATAAATAGTTTCATTTTCACACTGTTGAAAAGGTATATTATATTAAGTCTTACATTAGTTTAAAAAGGCATAAAACCAAATTAAAAAAAAGAAAAGGGTTTACATCATTAAAGGACATTCATTATGGTGTAATAACAAAATTTATTAGTATTCTAATGGTATCAAACCTATTATAAAATAGTGAGGGATACTGAGAGGTTCTTAATTTCCAATGCTGATAAGGTATTCCAACTTAAACTAACAGTTAATACTTCCTTAATATCCCAAAATATTAAATTAAAAGAGGGATGTATATACTTCTAAAAAAAAAAAAAAAAAAAAGGAATTTTAATACAGTACAATTAAATTGAAAATGGGTTTAGTATGACATTATAGAGTAAGAAGAAAATAAATATATATATATATATATATATATATATATAAGAACTATTAAAAGCATAAAAATAATAATATTATCCTATACAGACATTGAGATAGAAAATACATAAGAGATATTTGCGACCATTCTTTAGGAACTAAAGAGAAAATGACACATTTCAAAGTCTGCATTTAGACATTTTGGAATAAGGCTGTTAAGTTTGAATATCCATTCCATTTCTATTTTACTTAGCTTTTGGTTAAAATCTCATCCTCTCCAATCTTAAGTTATTTTATTAATTCCTAAAAAGATGGTCCCTTTTTAATTCACAATCATGATGATTCTTGTAATGCAGAGACACACTATGTTTTTCAAATCCCTTGCTTATATTGCGGCCGTGTTCCTCTATCCTTATGTGTAATGGTCTAGTAGTTTTTCCTATATAGTTTAGGCCACAGGGACATTGTATGAGGTGATTAGGTTCTTCGAATAACAGGTAATAAATTCTTTAATTTGGTATTCTATACCTTCAATCGACTTAAAGTTTTTAGTTTGCCTTTTTTGATGTTTGGGAATCTTTTAAATTATTAATTCCCCTATGTATAAAATAAGGTTTATCGGGGAGAAAGGTTTTAAGAGCAGGGTCTTGAAGTAAAATTGGCCAATATTTTGATACGGTTTTTCTTACTTTATGATTATCGGAACTGAAAGTGCATATAAATGGGATTTTACGATTTCATCATTCATTTTCTCTTCATACTGTATGAGATCTTTCCTTTCTATTTCCTTAATTTCTAGTCTTGATTTTTTAAATTTATTTTCTTCATATCCCTTTTCTAGGAAGTCTTTTTTAATTTTAGTAGACTGTACATCAAATGTCTCTATTTCGGTGCAATTTCTCCTTATCCTCAGGAATTGTCCCTTAGGTGCATTTTCTAACCATGGTGAAAAATGGCAGCTGTCTCTGCCTATAAAGCTATTTGCTTCCACTGCTTTAACCCCTTAAGGACCAAACTTCTGGAATAAAAGGGAATCATGACATGTCACACATGTCATGTGTCCTTAAGGGGTTAAAGTTGTTTTTGGTTTTTTTTTTTTTTTTTTGTTTTTTTTTGTTTGTTTTTTTTCAATATCTGATTTTTATTGAAGTTAAATGTGCAAAGGAAGAACAATCACATCAATAGTACAACCATACTGTAGTGAGAAACAATAATACATACAGAGACTACATGAATTGACAAAGATATGAGGAGTACAACGCACAATACAAGATACATATTGATTAACAGTATAAAGTGTGGTGACTGTAAATTCTCAATGTATGACAACAAAGCGAGGTCAACAAACAATATTAACTTGCATTTACAATATTTTATATCACTCTGTCTTAATTGTAGACCGAAGAGAGTTACAATATTATCATGTGAAACTCAATGACGCTTCAAGTTGGAAAATATACTCTGCAGGAGGCATCTGACATCTAATGATTTTCATGGTGAACTTATAGTCTGCAGAACAGGGTGAGCAATTCACATGGCCTAATTATAGATCGTGCTTTGAAGTACTTATTACGGCTGTAATACCGTTACCTCGCTTTCTCTCTAGGAAGACTATCTGGCTTTCAACCAGATCTGTCCTAGCAGTTACTTAGTTCTCCAGAGCACGTTGCAAAGACTAAACGAGAGTAAACAATAACAAATTTTTTTTTACTTAAATAGGGTGATGAACAAGGAGAAAAGAAGATGAGGGGGAGAGAATAGGGTAGAGTAGAATAGAATAACACTCTAATACCAGAAATTAAGTGAAGTCCGTAATCGAATACGGATTACCAATGTCTTCCCAGTTATACCACATTGCATTAAAGGAATCCAAGTTTTTTCCCATTGCCCACTTTTTTTCAAAGACATAAGTGGGGTTGACTTTGTTTATTACCTCCTGAACTATGGGACATTTTACACTTTTCCAATGAGTGGCTATGCTAGTTTTCGCTGCTACCAGAATGTTTAATACCGCTGCTCTTGATGAGAGGTCGCCTAAATCAGGTAATAAATGGAGCATGTAACTGGCTGGTTTGAGTGGAATACCGTGACCACTAACTGATTTGATCAAAAGTCGTATTGAGTCCCAAAACGTGTGTAGAGCTGTACAATCCCAAAATATATGTTTCAACGTACCATTGGGATCAGCACATCTCCAACAGTTAGGGGTTGAACCTGGATAGATTAATCCTAGCCTGGAAGGAGTCAAATACCACCTCATTAATATTTTGAAATAGGCTTCCCAGTGAGTAACACATTGTGAAGATTTTTTAGTGTATGTAATAGCGGTTTCCCAAGTAGATAGGGGAAATATTTCACCTAGGTCTCGTTCCCATCGGACCATGTATGGCAATTTGTTCTCGTCTGGATTGGATGATAGGGACGAGTAGCAAAAGGATAAAGATCTTACAGAGGGTGTGCTTTGGCGGGTCAAAAAGCACAAGTGCCCTAGCCTACTCCACTCTCGTGGGTTGATGTATTTGATGGATCTGGATTGCAGAATATTTTTCAAACGTAAGTACACAAAAAGGTCTTTTGGTGGCAGCTGGAAAAGTTTTTGTATGGTAGGAAATGACATTAAACCTGTCTTTGTATATAAAGAAGACACATGTGAAATACCGCTGGATACCCAACGGGATAGTGGCAAGTCCGGGGAGATAGCCGTGAGTGCCTGCAAGGGAGCCGCGAAGAGTAGCTCCGAACAGGGCCCCAGCAATGAGCTCCAAGACTGCCATGATTTCAATAAAAAAGTTGTAGTAGACAGCATGGTTGGGGATGTTGGATGTGTCATTGACCATAAATTATAACTCAAGGGGAGTGAAGTACCACATTTAACTTCCAGATCCAGCCACACAGGTGTCGACTTGAGTGTCATTATATCTATACCTTGAGCTAGAGCTGACGCTATGTAGTAGTTTTTAACGTTAGGAATTTGAAGGCCACCTTTTTTAATGGGGTACCACAGGGAATGGAAGGATACCCTTGGGGGCTTTTTTTTCCCATACATGAGCATTTAAGGTCATTTGAAAACGTTTTAGCAGGGCATTAGGAAGGGCTATAGGCAATGTTCTGAATAGATATAGGATATGCGGTAGAGCCATCATTTTTAGGGAGTTAATTCTGCCTATCCAGGAGGCATTTGCCCCATCCCAGGATGCAATCTGTTTTGAGATTTTTGCTAGTACCACTTCGTGATTTTCTAGGATAGTTTGTTTCGTTGTTCGAGCTATTTTGACACCTAGGTAGGAGATAGAAGTTTTGCGCCATTCGAATGTATATTGGGCTTGAAGTGTGTTTAACAGCTGTGTATCCAGGTTAAAGGGAAGAATTTGTGTTTTAACTATATTGTTCTTATAGTACGATATTTTGCCATACTCTAGCAATTTATTTATAACATGCGGAATTGAATGAGACGGTTCGGTAAGAAATAACATGATATCATCTGCGAAAAGTGCTACCTTCTTTTCACCTGCCGGCGTGAGTATGCCAGGTATCAAGGGATCTTGTTTGATCGCTCTGATCAGTGGTTCCAGGCATAGGATAAAAATGTGGGGAGAAAGGGGGCAGCCTTGCCTAGTCCCATTAGTTATAGGAAAACTACGAGAAAGAAAGCCGGTGTTGAACACCTTGGCAGAGGGCGCTGAATACAGGGCTTTAATGCTATTAATGAAGGGGCTGGAGAATTTAAATGCCAATAGTGTACTTTCCATGTATGACCAATTGAGGCGATCGAACGCTTTTTCAGCGTCTAATGCCATAAAAACGCCTTGCACTTTTTTCTTCATGGCCCATTCTAATATATCTATGCAATACCTGGTGTTATCTCCCACCTGTTTACCTGGGACGAAACCTGCCTGTTCTTCTGAGACTAGATTGGGCAGTAAAGGTTTCAATCTGTTGGCGATGATCTTGGCATATAATTTAACATCAGCATTTAGGAGTGAGATCGGCCGAAGGTTACTGCAGATCGTAGGGGGTTTATTTGGTTTGGGTAGAGTTATGATGAATGCCTCCAACATTTCTTGCGGGAAAGACCCAGATTTTTGGACTGCATTAAACATGTTTGTAATGTGAGGGGACAGATGTGATGCCATTTTAATGTAATAATAATTGGAGAGGCCGTCAGGGCCAGGGGCTTTATGTTTGGGGAGGGAGCGGATAGCTGATTCAACCTCTTCGGTCGTGAACGGTGTGCTCAGCAACTCGTTTTGCTGCGATGTGACATGTGGGAGAGTTATATGTGTTAAAAAGTGCTTAATTTCTCCTATAGTGGGTGTGTGCGTGTCAGTGTGTTTTCCCAGATTATATAGGTCTTCGTAATAGTGAGATAGTTCGTTAACAATATCATTAGGATTAAACAATTTCACTCCGTCTTTGGATGTAATATAGGGAATTTTAGTCTGGATATATCTAGATTTTAATTGGCGCGCCAACAATTTGCCGGCTTTATTACCCATATGGTAGAAATGTTGTTTCAGTTTTCGAGCATGTTTAATATAGTCGTCTGCGTGTAGATGATGAATGGCCTCTTGTATTTTGGCTATTTGTTTGGAGATGGACTTCGAGGGGGAAGTTTTATTGGATTTTTCCAATGATTCCAGCTGTTGGGTAAGCTTAACCATGGAGTTTTGGATGAGTTTTTTGTTTTTTGAGCCCAGTTTTATAAATGCACCCCTAATGACTGCTTTATGGGCAAGCCATTGTGTTTCAACGGAGGTGTGTTCGGTAGAGTTAGTCTGAAAATAGTGGTCTAATTCAGCAGCAATTGTTTTATGGTTATCCGGACAGTCTAAAAGTGATTCGTTTAACCTCCACTTTCCCCGACCCTTGGCGGGGTACGGGACCTCGATGGTGGTTTCAATTGGGGCATGGTCGGACCAGGTGCGTTGGCCTATTGTTTGGCTGACTAGATGTGGTAAAGTAGATTTGTCTATGATACAAAGGTCTATACGCGAGTAAGTTGTGTGGACGTGTGAGAAATAGGAGTAATCTCTGCCCGTAGGATATAAATTTCTCCAGGCATCGTATAAATCAGATGTATGGAGAAGGTGGGTAAACAGTTTGCCGTTCTGTATAGATGTCTTAGTGGGGTTTTTTTTATGCGTGCGTTGGGTGTCCAACTGGGGGTCTAAGGCGCAATTGAAGTCGCCACAAATTATTAAATGTCCTTGTTTAAGCTTGGAGTTTTTATTAAAGGCTTTTTTTAAGAAAGGATATTGAGCTTTGTTAGGTGCATATAGGGATACTACTGTAGCTTTTATTCCGTTCATTTCACCCACTAAAATTAGTAATCTACCCGCTGGGTCTACATATTGTTTGTACAATGAGAAAGCCCAGTCTGAGTGGAAGAATATGGCAACTCCCTTGGTTTTGTTTGGTGCATGTGCGTGAAACCCAGTTGGGTAACGTGGCGAGTATAGCCTAGGCGGGCCTTTCTTTTGGAGGTGAGTTTCCTGTAAGCAAACGATTGCTGCATTAGAGGCATGCATGTCTCGTAACACCTGCCGCCGTTTGTTTGGACTATTAAGCCCTTTAACGTTGAGGGACATAATTTTCATTGTATTACGAGTCATATCAACAACAGTATAGAGAAAGTGCTAATGACATGACCGTAACGTCCGATGGGCAGATGAGAATATTGAACTGTAATTTGAGTGAATGTTTGTTTTACAGATAAACCGCCCTGCGAAGTGATCGGGTTGTGTTTGTGCCTCCCTCGCAAGCCAATAATGATGAATGCATCTTCCATTGGTAACATGTATAAGAGTGTGGAAATTACGGGGGAAAGGGGAGAGAGGGGGAAAATAAAGGGAAACAGCAAACAAAAGTATATACAATTATCTCCATTTAGAAGGAGATGAGAAAGGGTCATATAGAGTACACCTAAAGATGCACTCAAGAGGTGACCTGAAAAGTTGGTGGGAACGTGGGAACGTGGAGCTCCTACCGCCCTGATGGTGTATAACTCAAAAGCAGAAAAAGAGAGAACGTATTTTCCTAACGGGTAGTATCATGGCGGATATGCCGCGCCCTGCACATGTTAGTAAACAGAACTTTTAAACATCAACATAACAAGTGATTCGAAAAGAGTGCAGTTGGTAGCCACAACAAATAAACCTGGGTCAAACTACAGTATATAGTAACAAGTTAAATTTGGTCTGAGTTCGGAGTAGTTATAATCGTTAGGTTGTATTGGTCAGGGTGGCTTTTTAACCAAACTTAGCCTTAAATCTAGGTCAAAAGTTTAAACGGAAGCTAAACTTTAAAATTTAAACGGAAAGTCTGGATATCAGACGGAATCTTACGAGTATAACACGTGAGTCGTGGTGCGACTTATGCACACATAAAGCACATTGAAAGGGCCAATGTTACATTAATCACGGCAGTAGAAGAATAAAACAGTATAAATAAAGCATGAACATTGTGCTTAAAGTTGAACCTTCAGCAGGGCCAAGGGTGCGGGTCGGCTTAAGCGTCTGCACACCTTCTAAAGGGACAATATAGTGTGACATATCATATAATGGTACCTTCAGTCCCAAGGCCTACAAAGTGATTACTATTTCCGACCAAGAAATAAATAAATGAGGGAAGTTGTAATCATATGGACAGGGTGTAAAATGCTTACATTCGCTTTTACTCTTATTTCTATGCCCCTGTAACAAGACTTAGCCTTGGTATATGCAATAGGTTAACAGGTGGGTGTTCACATACAGGATAGGAACCTCTGTGGAGCATACAATGGAATACTATACCAATATTGCTCGAAATATGTGGTGCATGATGGCTGTAAAAGTTCATTTCGCTGTGGTTCGGGCTCCTGCCATGTGCCACTCATTTTGGATTTTCTTCGGAGAACTCTCCCCGGATGCCACTTGATGTTCTCCTGTTGGTCGCCATAGTCCCCATTCAGAGAGAGTCTTCATACCTTCTTTAGGGTCGTTGATAACACGGGTTGTTCCCTGTCTCCAGACGATCAACTTTGTAGGGTAACCCCACTTGTAATTCACATTGTTGTTCCGCAAAGTTTTTGTAATGGTGATAAATTCTCTGCGCTTCGCCATGGTGGCAGCAGACAAGTCCGCAAATAAAGCAATTGCAGTGTGTGGGTCTGGAAGGTTCGCCGTTTTCCTCGCTGCTGACAATAGGGATTCTTTGTGTACATAGTAATGAAATTTTACTATCACGTCTCTGGGCGATTCAGGAGGTAAACGAGACGGTCGAGGGAGTCTATGCATACGATCATAGGCCCATGCAGAGTCGGGTAAGTCCGGGACCAAGGCCTTGCAAATAGAAAGAACATGCGCTGGGAGAGCATCGTGGGAAATGTCGTCGGGAATACCCCGGAATCTGATATTTTGCCGCCTGGATCTGTCCTCCAGGTCAGCCAGCTTCAGTTTCAGTGCTTCATTTTCATCTGATAATGATTGGAGCTTGTCCACAACTTCGTTATGGGCATTGCATAGGTCGCCTGTTTTATTCTCCAGGTGGCTAGTCCGGTCGCCCAGGCTTGTAATTTCTTTCCGCAATTCTTTGTCAATACGCTGGAAATCAGCTTTTATGGTAGCTCTCAGCTCTTGCAGCATTTTATGGAGACTCTTCTCCGTTACTGGAGAGTCTGTATATTTGGAAGAGATTGACTCCTGATCGGAAGCTCCGTCCGACATAGTTTCTGTCTCCTCGCCGCCATCTTGGGTAAGTACTTGGCGTTCTTTTTTCTTTATTTTGGCCGATTCTCGAGTTCTCGGCTGCTTGGGATAAGACATACTTCCTACACCGAAGTTCTGCTATGTTAGGGTAAGGTAATCTGTTGAGTTATCGCTTTGGGTAGCTTGAATTGTAGCTTTCAGGACGGTTTAACGCCGGAGCTCCTACTCCATGCGGCCGCTCACACCGGAAGCCAGACACGCCCCCTCTTTGGTTTTGGTTTTAATAGAATTATTTTCGATATATATATGCAGGTCTAAAAAATAATTTCTTGCTTGCTCCAGGTGCATGTTAATTGAATCCCCTATGCATTAGTGTTTATATGGTTGGTTTAAAAAGGAGGACAAATCTTCCACCCTCCCTTTCCATATAAAAAAAGATGTCATCTATATATCGGCCATAGGTGACCAAGTTTTCCACCCAGTCATGTTGCCCATATATAAATGTGTTTTCCCAATGGGCCATAAATAAGTTTGCATAACTGGGGGCAAGCTTGGTCCCCATGGCCGTCCCTTTAGTTTGAAGGAAAAATTCTTCCCCGTACCAGAAGAAATTTTTAGTTAAAATTAATTCTATCACTTCCATGATAAATTCTATTTTTATGGGGATAAGGTCTGAATGATTATCTAAAAAGTATTTTACTGCTTCCTTTCCATAATTGTGGGGGATTTGACTATACAAGGATGTTACATCACATGTAACAAGGATACACCTATCATTCCATTTACAATATTCCAATAGCTTTAGTACCATTATAGTATTTTTTATGTATGCTTTAGTTTTTTTTAACTATAGGCTGTAAATGTACATCCACATATTGTGACAGCCTACTTGATACAGAATCAATACCTGCCTTCCTGGGGGATTGGTCGTGGTTTTTGTGCACTTTTGGTAAAAAATAAAACACAGGAATCTTTGGGAATACATTATTTAAAAAGTTGAACTCTTTTTGATTTAAAATTTCTAAATTAATTCCCTTATTTAAATATGTAGTGAAAATATTCTTAATTTTGTTGGTTGGATCATTACTTAACTTTTTATATGTGCTTTCATCATTTAAAATTCTCTCTGCTTCTTTCTGATAGAATTCTTTAGACATTAAAACTATCCCTCCTCCCTTATCCGCAGGTTTTATAATTAAATCTGAATCATTTTGTAATTCTTTAAGTGCCTTACGTTCTTTTATAGTTAAATTCTCATTAAAATTGTTGTAGGTGCTTTCTTTTTTTTTTTTCCAATTTTTTTATATCTGTTATATTCATTGTTTCAAACGTAGTCATCTTTTCTGAGATCATTTGTTTTGGGTAAATTGGGATTTCTGTCTTAAATTGGTATAGGTTTTATTTTCTGAATTTATTTGATATTCTATTGGTTTTTTTATGAAGAATTTTTTTAGGCATACATTTCTTTTAAACCTGTTGAGATCTACATAGAATTCAAATTGGTTAAGGGGTTTATTAGGGGCAAATTTAAGACTTTTTTTAGAACTTTCTTTTGGTCTTCTGTAAGAACCCTATTACTTAAATTGTGTATCCCTTTCATTGATGTTGATTCCTGGACGTTCTTTCTCTTCTTTCTTTCTTGGATGTATTTTCCTCCTCTTGTGCCTCTAAACTCGATTTCTTCTTCTTTTGGAATAGGTAGTATTCAGATGTTCTTCCTCCTGTTTGTGTCTTTCTCTGCCCTTGCTCCTCCAAAAATCCTGGTCTTCATATTCGTCTAGTACTTGGAATCGATTGCTTACTTTAATAGGTTCTTCCTTTCTATATTGATTATATTGGTAGTCTGTATTAAATGTTTCTTTTTCCTGTCCGTGTTCATATCTTCTTTCTCGTCTCTCATTTCTATAAGGTATTCTCTCTTTCTTTGTTCTTTTTGTTGCCAATAGGGAATTCTCCTATTTTCCCAAGTATTGTATGGGCGGGAATTTTGGTAGTGATACTTATTATTATTAAAATGGTTATCTCTAACTCTTATATCTTTATTTCTCCTAGGTGTTTGCATTTGTCTAATGGGAGCCTTTTTAGGTTCCTGTCTTTTTAATGTTTTAAATGCAGGTTCTCTCTCTTGGAATTGTATTTCTTCTCTTTCCTCATTGTGTCTCTCTGGGTAATTATTATATTTAGAAAAACTTCTCACTTGATTAGTTTTATAGTCCCTAATATCTCGGTGGTATTTACTCTTTTTAGTTTCTATTACCTCTTTTTCTAATTTACCTAAATTATTTTTGATTTCTTGGGTGACTTCATTAAATTCTTCTTGATTTATAGAATTCAATATGTCATTCTGGCATTTACTTATTTCTATATCAAGTTCTTTTAAATTTTCTTTTCGTCTTTTAACAATCAAGTTTATGGTATTTATAGCGAACCCTTCCAACATAATATTCCATTCATTCATGAAGCTCATTATATCTTTATCAAAGGACGGCATTTTAAAATACCTTAGACCTCTAGGGGTAATTCCATCTTTTAAGTATTTCTCTAATGTTTTGTAACAATTTTTCTAATTTATCTGTATAATTGTCATACTCTCTTTTCTTTCTATTTAATGGTTGTTCATCCCAGTTTGCAAATTCCATTTCCATATCTAACAAAATATTATTTCTCTTATCGAATAAGGACATATTAAAAAACTCAGCTGCTTAATACAAAAGTAAAAAGATAAAAATACTACAAACAGTAAATAAAAAAATAGGAAAGTATTAGCGCTATTTGAGTGGTGTGTTTTATTAAAATATATATTAAATCTAAATAGTTGCCAATCACTGTGAATATCTTTTAAACCAAGGTGGTAAGAAAATAGATAGGTGTACTGGTGAAGCGCTTATGTATAAGATGAAATAGATATAGGAGCAAATAAACTTTTACCTAATACATTTTTTTCTTTTTTATGTAGTCAATTGTTTCTTATTAACCTTTAGGTAAAACAAAAAAAGATACACAACACCAGAAAACATCATCACTCATGTTATGCACATGCTCTGACCCAGCATATGTGAGATTTTACTTGTTTTTTCTATTTATGTCAATACGACCTTAAAAAAAAAACATTTACTGTCAAGCTTCACAAGCAGGATATCACTTTGCAGTTGGAATGCATCAAATATAAAATGCCAATGAAAGTAACTCAAAGCACAATTAACTGAGTAGCATATTGTGAAACTACAAACATTTATCATAACTATAAATTTGAGTAAAAGAGTGAGAACAAAACCCTTGAGCAGTAGAAAAAAATACAAGCACTGTAGCTTAAGTGCATTATGAAATTAGAATAAAACACATGACATATACAAAACATAATAAATAGCTCAGAAGATGACAGATATTCGTTTTGTGCTTTCTCGTGCACTCATGTAGGTGATTACTACAGCATGAATGATTACTTAAGGGAAAATAGTGGGAAGTCAGTGCATTATTGGAAATATAGAGAATGTTCATCCCTTAATAGACAAAAGGAAGTAAAAGCTGTCACTCTGTGATGGATACTCTTGATGTTCATTGATTTGATATAGTTGCTGTATAGCATAAAGTTGAAGCCTCTAAGATTATCCAGGGTAGAATGAAGATTGATAAAACAAAGGCATGTCGCAAATGTTGTATAAAATATAATGGTAAAACAAAAACAAATCTTTGCATCTGACCCTATATTTAACAAAATTAGAGGGAAAAAAATCTAATTAAAATATGTGAAAAGAGCTACACACAGGGTCGGTGCAATCGTTAGGCAAATTAGGCATTCACCTAGGGCGCCGGCCTGCTGGGGGCGTCCACTGCTATATTTCTTAGTAGGCTGCCCCCGTCCTGGGCCGCAGCACTGGGCTAGCAGCTCTTGAGCGCCCCTCCTCCCCCAGCACCGGGCCGATCCTCCAGGTGGGGGTGCTGAGAGGAGCCCTGTCACAAGGGGACCAGAAGGTGTCATCCTTTTAAGGTATGGCAGAGCAGAAACCTGCTTACCTGGGGTGGGAGGAGTGAGGAGCTGCCCTCACTGGATCCCAGGGAGTTAGGGATGCTGGATGGGCCTCACAAAAAAATGTGTGTGAGTGTTTGATTGTCAGTGAGTGTCTGCAACGGAGCTGCAATGCTGAGACTGTATATCTCCACTGTAATCCTCTGGATCTGGAAGGGAAGTGCTGGTTAGTAGATATAGCCCATTCCCCCAGTAACTGGTCGACACACAGTCCTGGGAGTTGACCAATTTCTATAAGCCCACACAGCTTTTTATGCACTGGGTCTGAGAGATGATTGAGCTGGGAATTTTAGATAACTCAATTATCTCTCAGTTACATGAACACCCCAAAAACATTATAAAACAGCACAGGAACCCCACAATTCTTATATCCCGAATAGCCTGAATCTGAGTGCACAACATATCCGAAAAACGCTCAGATTGGTTTGGTGGAACAAGATCGCTGGTCTTGGTTTGGGAGTTCCTGCACGAATACACATCTCCCAAATGTTGTTTGTGTAGTTGTTCAGGAAAGTATACAGGCAGCAGTACCATCTTGACCGGGGTTCGCAAGAATGTGTAGCCGAAATTAGTTCCACACACACTCGACGACCAAGTACCGCTGCCTGCGTTCAGGAGACAAAATGATGGCCACCCAGGGAAAGTACTCAAGTACTCCTTAATTGCGGTTAACAGCTAGGGGTGGTTGGTGTTCTAAGTCAATAATAGGATGAACCACACACGTTCTGTTCGGTTCCCGAACAGGGGGATACAGATTTGTTCTCAAGAACTCAATATGGATTCAAGCAACCCCAGAGACTGATGCCAGGTCCGCCACAGTGTCTGTCTGTGTGTCTGTCTGTGAGTGTGTGTGTGTCAGTGAGTATGTGTGTCAGTGAATAAGTGTATGTCTGTGTGTGTGTGTGTGTATGTCTGTCAGTGAGTGTGTGTCTGTGATTGTTTGTGTCTGTCAGTGACTGAGTATGTGTCTGACAGTGAGTGTATGTAAAGTAACAAGGAACACAGGCGACACTCCAAAGGTCTAAGATGGTTCTTTTTATTAAAGGGTAAGTCTCCTCACAAATAAGTGCAATGTTTCGGCTCCGAAACGTTGCACTTATTTGTGAGGAGACTTACCATCTAATAAACAGAACCATCTAAGACCTTTGGAGTGTCGCCTGTGTTACGTGTTACTTCACTTGACTTAAACAGATTGCTGTCTCTGCTGCCTTCACAGAGCACTTCCCAGGAAGATGGCCGGATGATTTAAGATGGCCGGATGATTTAACGGATCCTGAGTGCAGGGTGAATTGTTTCTTGTAGTGAGTGTGTGTGTGTGTCTGTCAGTGTGTGTGCTCGTCTGTGCTAGTCTTATTATAATTTAAATCCACCAAATGCATTAAATATATAATTTATCACAGCGATAAATTATATATTTAATGTACAATGTATGTAGTACGCACTATGTGTGTATGGATGTAGGTATTAGGCAGTATGTGTGTATGGATGCATGTCTTAGGTCGTAAGTGTGTATGGATGTAGGCATAAGGCACATGTGTGTATGGATGTACGCATTAAGCAGTATGTCTGTATGGATTCATGTATTAGACCAGGGGTCCTCAAACTCCGGCCCCACAGATGTTGCTGAACTACAACTCCCATGATTCTCTGGCTATCTATGCAATTCAAAGAATCATGGGAGTTGTAGTTCAGCAACATCTGGGGGGCTGCAGTTTGAGGACCCCTGTATTAGACAGTATGTGTGTATGGATGTATGTATTAAGCAGTACGTGTATACAGATGCATGTATTAAGCAGTATTTGTATATGGATGTAAGTATTAGGCAGCGTGTGTTTATAAATGTATGCATTAAGCAGTATGTGTGCATTAGGCAGACCTAACTGAAAATCATATGGTAAAATTTAGGCCAAAATAGCTGATCTAGAAGAATTCTCCAAATCGGCTACAGTCAAAGTTCAGCTGTTTTTGCTTTAACTTTGCAAGAGGTCTGCCTTGACGTGGCAGGTGGGCATACCCTCCCATGACCATTGGAGGTAACTAAAAACCTCCATTTGTTTAAAAATACATAAGGATGTGGAAAGAGCGCAGGTAACTTTTTTCTTTGGTTTTCACTATATATATTTATTTTATTTATTTATTTATTACTACTATTTATAAAGCGCCAACAGATTCTGCAGCGCTGTACAATTAGTGGAGAAACTTACAATATACACAGACAAATACAAGAGGTAGAGAGAGCCCTGCCCTTAAGCTGATATCTAGCAATTGCAGCTCTTTTATACAAAGTGCTTGGCTAGATGGCCCGTGAGCTTACAATCTAAAGGATACCATGGGAATTTGAGACAAGAGGTAGCAGTGGAAGTTTGGAGGTGATGGCTGAAAGAGTAAACACCGAAGCAGCTATTGGTAAGATGTTAGGGGAATGAAGAGGTAATTGAGTGAGAATCTCGAACAGCTGGAGGAGCTTTGGCCAGTGTTTGTGACCAAGTGGCTACTAAAAAAGACTGGACATTTGCAATACCTTGGATTGTCTACTTTTGCAAATGCTATGCCATCATGGGGGTAATTCTCATTCCTGGGCTACCATACGGTCTCAAAGGCAACGTAACCAATCTGGCAAATTTCAATGTGAAAAGACTGAAATATGTAACATGCTATATTTGACCCTGTAACTTCCTAAAACATCATAAAACCTGTACATAGGGGGTACTGTTTTACACGTGAGACAACGCTGAATACAAATATGTGTATTTTATTGCAGTAAAAGCAAACAGTATTATGACATTCACAGTTAGAATGTCACATAGAGCTACATTAAAAAAAAAATCTTATTTGCTCCCATTTCTTTATATTTTATTTATATTAAATTATGTTTCATATCTAAATATTTGATGTTAAATGATATCCCTGTTTCCCCTGAATAAAATGATATATAATAAGTGTGGGTGCACATAATATGAAAGCGGCGAATTACGCCTGAACAGACATATAGCACAAATTAAAGTTTTTGTTTATGTTTTGTTTTGATCACAACGTGTACCATTTGGCTGAGTCCTTAAGGGGTTAATATATATATGTGTATGTATATATGCATAATGCTCTTAAAAATGTGAGTATACATTTTTTTATTTAATCAAACCTAGTTCCCACTAACCTACACACACACTTTCTTTGACACACATTGCGACACATGGATTGCATGCACACCATAAATGTAAGGTCACAGTTGTTGTTGATTTTTTTTCTTGCTTTTGTTAAGTACCTACATATTTACCTTTAGTTGTCTTAATTTGTATTGTTGCCTTGACAGTTTTTGGGGAATTAATATCCTTTAATATTCAGACAAGCATGAGATAAAGTTGATAGTTGCTCACAATTTACTGTCTGGAGCATTTTAACATCACAGCAATACAAATTGTCCCATAAAAGCCATTTAGTCTTCAAAACAAGAGAAGACATTTTTTTTTGCAAATTTCTGCAAAAGTTAACAGTCATACATTTTCTGTATTTTTCCCACGGACCTTGCACGTTTTTCTTTGAATCTTTGTCTGATGTCTGCGTGTTTAGTTACTTCCAAATACAAACCAAGTACAGCAATACAGCCAATGCATGACTTTGCCTAAATGTGCTGAAAATACACTTACAATTCAAATGGATGATATGACTAGCCATGTAATTCATGATTCAACACCTGATTTGAAACATGATGTACATGTTGCAATATTGGGCAGTTTATGTACATGTAATCACTTAGACCGCTCTATAAAGAGTACTGACAAATA
Organism: Pelobates fuscus; assembly: GCF_036172605.1. Taxonomy (NCBI): domain Eukaryota; kingdom Metazoa; phylum Chordata; class Amphibia; order Anura; family Pelobatidae; genus Pelobates; species Pelobates fuscus. Next base: position 94,218,223 of record NC_086324.1, on the reverse strand, counting down.
AAAAAAATACACAATATCAGAAAAAAAATCTAATTTTTTTTATCTTGATTAAGGAAAAATATTATGAACCCTAAAAAAAGATGCAAATTATTATCCAGTAGACCGATAGAAAGTGTGGATTTATGTATTTAGCCAATAGTTAGAACATTTCCTACTTATTTTAAGGACACAATCAATGTTCTTCAGGTTCTGGAAAATATCCAGAATGATTATCTTGTCATATGTGATGTAAATTCATTATACTATAATTACACATAACGAGGCATGTGAAGAAACATGATTTTTCTAACAAAGTTGTCAAAAGGTGCAAAGCGAAAAAATTGACAAAATTGTTGAAGGGATTTATTTAATTTTACAGAGTAACTATTTTTCATTCATTGAAGATTTGTATTACAAAACTGTGGGACATTTATGGTGTTAATTACATACAGATACACAAATTTATTGTATTTTAGGGGAATAGTCCCATGTTTTGTCAAAATATAACTGTGTAGAGAAGGGGTGCCCAAAAGGTAGACCCAAAATGTTTTAAAACTACAGCTTCCATGATGCTTTGCCATTATAAAGGCATTCCAAAGACATGCAAAGCATGATACGAGTTGTAGTTCTACAACATCTGGGAACTACCTTTTGGGCACCCCTGGTGTAGAGAACCCTTTTCACCTACTGCCTTTTACCCGATAACATCTTTACATAGGCCAGTGAAATGTTTAAATAATTTTCTTTTGGAAATTGAAACAAAAATAATAATAGAGTAAAATAACTCCAACCTTGACATGGTTTTGTGTGAAAACTGTTATGCTCTGCAATGATGTAACTGTGATACCCCACTCCCTCTTATCCCCCCCCCCATGTCAGATTCACTTATACCCATGTCCCCTTTCTATTTCTTACTGCAAAATATAATGGTTGATATAAATGATTATAAGTGTTTTGATGTACCTCTTGGAGATTAGAAATCAGTGCAGACAGCCAACAGGTCCAAGAACTCTGTTACTGGGATCCCAGAACAAACCCAACAGCACACAAAGTTCCCTTTTGAACTAACATACAATACTTTATTTACACTCAGGACTAGCTCCTATCTGCTTTACATTAAACTAATGGCGACATACTATTACATAGTATCCAATACTATATAACCAAATCAAATGGGGAATCATACAGAAAATCACAATAACATAATACAATATATATATATATATATATATATATATATATATAATATATATATATATATATATATATATATATTTGTGCTCGGAATTTAATACGTAATGGATAGTATTTGAAAAGGAAAAGTTGGTTGTGGTGTGCCGAAACCAATGTACGAGTGGGCCTGTAAAAAAAAGAGGGCCCACCAAGGAGAATGTAATGCTAATTGTGTGTAGGTGGGTGGGGACAATCAACTGGATCGGCAGAGGTAAGTAGGGGCTGGGAGTTTAAGATAACTCATTAAGGTTTTATCAGAGTCCATACAGATGTTTAAACAGCAATTACTTCCAAAAACATAACATACAGGGATATCATTTCTAATTAGTTGGGTAATAGCTGCTTGATCCAAGCAGATATCTGACTGCTATTTTGGGGTCAAGAAGGAATTTTTTCCTAGTTTGTTGCAAAATTGGAAGCGCTTCAGACTGGGTTTTTTGCCTATGTGAGGATGGCTGAACTTGATGGATGCAAGTCTCTCTTCAGCTATGTATCTATGTAACTATGTAAACAAAGACTGGACATACCACATTTTGAATACCCTGGTTCATCTTCTTTTGCAAATGATATGCCAAATGATATGCCATGATGGAGTTAATTTTCATTTTTGGGATTCCATATGGTCTCAAAGGCAACATAACCAATCTGGCAAATGTCACTGTGTAATAACTGAAAAGGGGAAAGCCTTATAAGTTTCCAAAACCCCATAAAACCTGTACATTAGGGATACTGTTGTAATTGTGAGACATCGATGGATGCTGAACATGTGTATTTTTTTGCAGTATTATGACATTCACAGTTAAAATGGCATGCAGAACTAAGAAAATATATATATTTTTTTATTTCTTAAATAATTTTATATTTTCTTCATATTAAATGAAGTTTCATATATAAATATTTGATGTGAAATGAAAGCCCAGTTTCTCCTGAACAAAATGATATATAATAAGTGAGGGTGCACTATTAAGACCTTCAGTGGTTATGGTACTATGGTTCTTCTATTCATTTCCCAATAGCTGAGCATAAGTGATTATAACTGCAGTTAGGGTGTAGAAGAAAATTGTAGATGAATGCAGCTTCCATGACGATTCTCCCCAGCAAATAAAATATTCCCCAAGCATGAGCCTAGACTTCATGAAGGGTACAACAGGAATGATCTTTATTGATGCCACACTGGCTTTTATGGAAATCCTCCTGCAAGAGGACCTCCCACAGCAAACAAAAGGAACAACCAATCATAATACAGTTTTACAGTAAAACCCTCCATTCCTCTGCCTGGGAGATTCTGAGATAAGTTAAGGAATAACCCAATTATCTCCAGGCAGAGGACACACAATTTCCCCAAAACTTGGAACACCCCTTTATACACAAGGTATCCCCACAAATGTCACCTGATAGCCCCGATCTGGGAGACCAATATATTCAAATTTCACCCAGATCGGTTCAGGGGTTCTCAAGAAGTATGGAAGTCTTAGTTCACCGACCGCACACGAGGCTCCTGCCCAAAACAGTTCCACAATTCAGAGAACAGCATAAAAACGCATAAAAGCACAAATGGAGCCTCCTGGCTCATAGGAGCGATTGCTCCCCATGTTCGTATGAACCAAACTACAGAATGGCGCTCTCCTAGCTGTTCGGCAACAAAAGGAAGCAGGCGTTCGTATATTTCAGCGGTGGTTCGGGAAGTCGAGTGTCCAATTTTAGTTCCAGACACCCGACGACCAAGTCCCACAGCCTCCTTTCGTGCAAACAAGATGGCCGCCGTTTTCTCTTCCACGTGGCACTCGCATATACTAACGGCGGCCGCCCAGAGAGCGCTTAATAGACGGTTCCCTTTGAAGGTAATGAGCCAGGAGGGTGGTCGGTGTTCGGTAGTTTAATCTACCGAACCAATAAATCCCAAATAACCGAATACAGCGGAAAGTCACGAATAAAAGAAGAAAATGCCGAAAATAAGTCTATTTTCTTCACATGCACTTAATATGAAAGAGGTAAATTATGGTTTATATAGTCAAATTCCAGGTTTTATTTGATTTTAATTTGATCAGAATTATACAATTGCCTCAGAGGCGCTGTCACAATTCAGTTTTCATCATGTTACCCTCAGTGTCCATAGCAAGCTGTTACCTGTCCAAACCCTCTGCATTCCAGAGCAAGTTGCTTTCCTGTGCAAATTTTTCGGTGTTCCAGAGCAAGCTGCTGTCCTGTGCAAACCGCCTAGTGTTCCAGAACAAGCTTCTATCCTGTGAATACCCCCAGTGTTCCAGAGCAAGCTGCTTTCCTGTGCAATTTTTTTGATGTTCCAGAGCAAGCTGCTTTCCTGTGCAGTTTTTAGGTGTTCCAGAGCAAGCTCTAATCCTGTGCAAACACTCTGTGTATCCAGAGACCCTGTCCTCTAATGTTCCAGAGCAAGCTGCTATTCTGTGCAAACTCTCTGTGTATCCAGAGACCCTGTTCCCTTATATTGCGTTATCTTTTTTGCATTTGTTTTTCTTTTGTGTTTCTTGCATATAATAATACACTTGTTTTTTCTTTAATTTGCGTTATGCATCAGCACATCTTCCGACCGAACGGTGACAGGTTCTCAGTTCCAGAATAGAATTAAATACAGTTTTTAGATTATAGAAATACATACTTTTTATTTATAGTGAATACGTAAGAATAATAAAATAAATTCTGAGAAGTAACTGGTAAAGTTCTGTACTTTGCATTTTTTTTCCCTGTACTTGAATTCTCACTGTTTTTTTTATTTTTTTTTATTTTTTTAAACCCCAATAATGATTTTTTATTGTATCTTTTGTGCTTGGTAGTGGAGTGCTCACTAGAACAGTGGTAGTTGATTGGTACTTGACAACTAGTCTCCTTTATGATGATGTCTTGATATGTTGCTGCTCTTTTTCTGTCACTTAAAGTAAACAGACATCTCTCTCTGCATGGTACTTGAAAAGTGAATATTTATTTCACTATAATCGAGAGATGTTTCAGATTTTTCTGGTTGACTGAAAATATCTATGAATTTCTGTCATTTGATGCATTTGAAGGCAAAGAAAAGTTTTTTTTTACAGTAAGAGCAATAAGGATATGGAATTCTCTGCCTGAAGAGGTGGTTTTGTCAGAGTCTATACAGATGTTTAAACTGCAATTGGATAAATACTTGCAAAAACATAACATACATGGATATAATTTCTAATTAGTGGGGTAATAGCTGTTTGATCCAAGGAGACATCTGACTGCTATTTTGGGGTCAAGAAGGAATTTTTTCTTAGTTTGTTGCAAAATTGGAAGCGCTTCAGACTCATTTTTTTTGCCTTCTTTTGGATCAACAGCAAAAATATATGTGAGGAAGGCTGAACTTGATGGATGCAACTCTTTTCAGCTATGTAACTATGTAATCACTTTGCACAGTGCCAGAGAGCACAGGAAAGGGTTTTTTGAAACTTGTAGTTTAGTACTATGATAGCTATTACCTAAAGTACAACTCCCAGAAACATTTGCTTTGCTTCAATACATTTAAAAATCAAGCATGCAAACATATAGCTAATTATTTAGGCCAAAACCTGCAAAAAAAAAAAAAAAGTTGCATTGTAACCTGTTTTAGAGATTCCCATTAGGTATTCAATGATTGTGGTTTGAAGTATGATAACATTTTGTGGATTATTTTCATAAGAGCAAATATCAGAATAGTATACCTCCCCACTCCGGCATCCTGAAACTTGGGACACCGGTTGGAGGGATGATAAAGAGGGCAGGCCAGGTTGTGAATACACACAAGGCTGCCTGTCCATCATCAAGGCTGGCCAACTGTTTTAGTGATGCACTCGTGCTATGATTGTTGGGGATAGTTCCCTGGTGTCCCCAAAAGTGGGATACTAAGGAGCAGGATGGGACACAAAAAGTGGGACTGTGCCACGAAATCAGGAAAGATGGGAGGCATGGGTTAGGACATGCGCGGAATTGTATTAATTTTAATGGTTTAAACTTTCCAGCATTACCCTTATGATATATGAATGTCCAGGTGAGTTCCATATTTCATTTTTTTATACAACTCCGGAGACAATTGTGGTGGAAAATTTGACACTGCATACTCATCTGGCACACACCTTGTGTATTACTATGTTATTACTAATACAACTTAAAATTTTTTAAGCAGCATCCATCACACACACTGCACCCCTCACATACACACATACTGCACCACTCACACACACACACTACACTCCTCACACCCACTGCACCCTTCACACACCCACTGCACCCTTAACTCACACACACTGCACCCCCAAAACACTGCACCACTCACACACACACATATACATATATATATATATATATATATATATATATATATATATACAGATACACACACTACAGCACCCCTCACATACATACTGCATCCCCTATACACACACTCTCTACAGCCAGTAGCCACACATGCATTACATTACACCACAAACACAACATGACTAAAACCAACCTTATTACACAATTCCACACCACAATCAGCTCACTCTACACACATGCAATCCCACACGCAGGCTCCAAACACATGCACAATACTCTTTCCTGACCCTTTTGTCTCCTGATCTACCATTTATAGAGACACCATGTTGCAAGGAAACACAGTGCAAGCATGTTTTTACATTTGCTTGCACTGTGCAGGATAATTGAACCAACATGCTCACTTTGAGAGGGGGCGTGCTTTTCATTGGTAATGACAAAACACTCCCTCTCTGCCCCGCTCCCTTCTTAGTAGTCTGTTGTGATTAAAAAATGCCCGGGCTGAATTTTTTTCCCAGTCCGGCCTTGCTTCCTAGAGTATGCAAATATCAATGTAGATGAAAAAATGCATGGGAATTTAAACAAATTTACTTGAGTGAGTAAATTTATTAATTTGTAAACTCTTTCTCATAGATTGTAAGCTCATTTGAACAGGACCTTCTTCGTCTCTTGTCTCTCTTGTCAATTATTTGTAGGTCAATGGCTTTTCAAATATCTCCATCTACAACTGTAAAGCACTGTGAAATATGCTAGCACTATATCAATGATAATAGAAATATTTTCTTATTTTGACCACACTAAAGATAGAACAAGCCAATCCCCTCACTCAGAGACCTAGTACTTCCACCCAGAGACCTAGCACTTCTACTTATAAGAGAACCTATGCAGAAACAGTCAGTTCTGGTTGGGAACATTTTCAAGAGAGGGAGGAACGTTTTTTAGGGAGGGAGCTTGACCAAAAAGAAAGGCGAATAACCCAGTTCTTCAAACCCCGCAACAACCAATGGGAAAACAGATTTTCCCTACTAGAAAGTCCTATAGAAACCCCACCCAAAAGGAAGAGAGCAGAGGAAATTTCTCGGAGGGAGGAATATCTAAAAAGAAATTAGAAATGGAGTCAGGTATTTATAATTTAACAGATATAGAGTTAACCACAGATGATCTAAAAGCTCTTAAAAAAGGTCTTAAATCGCACCTAATCAAGGCATAAACTATTTTGATACATATATAGATCTCCAAAAATTAATTCAAAAGATGACCCTTAAAAGATTCTTTCTAAAACATCCAGGCAAAGATAATCCACCTCAGACTTTACAGTCAGATGAGAAAAAGTTTAAAAAGAGATCACCCTTTTATCCTACTAGTCAGAAGGGCCATCATCTAGAAACATTCAGCAGTATGGCCTGTAGTGACCTAGAACAACTAGATCTACAGCAAAAAAAATAATAAAAACAAGAATAAATGTAATCTCAATGCAAGGGGAAAACGCCAGTATTAAAAAACTCAAAAGTATGGAGAATGTCATCATTAAAGGGACACTATAGTCAACTGAACAACTTTAGCTTAATGAAGCAGTTTTGGTGTATAGAACATGCCCCTGCAGCCTCACTGCTCAATCCTCTGCCATTTAGGAGTTAAATCCCTTTGTTTATGAACCCTAGTCACACCTCCATGCATGTGACTTGCACAGCCTTCCATAAACACTTCCTGTAAAGAGAGCTCTATTTTGGCTTTCTTTATTGCACATTCTGTTTAATTAAGATTTTCTTATCCCCTGCTATGTTAATAGCTTGCTAGACCCTGCAAGAGCCTCCTGTATGACCAAGGACTATTACCTCAAAGAGGCAGATAGAATCCTAGGGGATAATAAAACATACCTAAAATTAAAACATGACCCCACAATTCAGTTCAATCAAGAACTAAAAATACTCCTAAATCATGCCTGTGAGAGAGATGTGGTATCTCAAGAAAACATTGAATATCTTTATGTTAATTATGCTGTAATCCCCATTTTTTACTTTTTACACAAGTTACATAAGAACCCTGTAGAGCCCCCGGAAAGACCCATCACGTCTTTCCGAATTTATAGATCACCACTTACAAACATTTGCTCAACAAGCACCCTCCTACATAAGAGACTCCTCCCATATTCTGGAGTTGATGGCAAATAGAGATTGGGAAAAAGATTATATATGGGTAAAGATTGACGTAACGTCGTTATACACAATAATTAAACATGAGTTGGGTATTCTAGCAGTAGAGAAAATCATGAAGGAGGACACTAACACATCAAGTGATTTGAGGAATTTTGTATTGGATGGCATTCATTTAATCTTACACCATAACTACTTCTCCTTCAATAATGTATTTTACCTTCAACAAACTGGCACAGCCATGGGGACCAGGTTTGCCCCCAGCTATGCCAACATATACATGAGAGATTGGGAAGTCAACTCCGTGTGGAGGGAGCATGGCTGGGTTGCAAACCTGGTCCTTTGGAAACGTTTCATAGACAACGTTATTCTAATTTGGAAGGGAACCCAAAGTGAACTGGAAAAGTTCCTAAATTACATTAATATTTATAATTATAATCTAAAATTCACCTATACATTCGACACCAGAAGTATAAACTTTCTGGATATTACATTTTATATTATAAATAATAAGGTTCAATCAAAGTGCTACTTTAAGGAAACAGAAGGAAATAGTTTCATCATAAAAAGAGTTGCCATCATGAAAATTGTCTAAACTCCATACCTAGGAGTCAACTGATTTAAATTAAAAGAAAATGTACAAATAATTATGACTATAAGGAACAAGCCAAACATTTTTGCAATAAACTTATGTCCACAAAATATGAAAAAAGCATACTAGATAAAGAAGTTAAGGAGGCAGGAAGACTAGATAGAAATGATTTAATTAAAAAGAAGAAAAGAGCCAAAGATAATGGGGAGAATTTCAAATATGCATTTATCACCCAGTCTAACATCCAACATCGAAAAATGTAAAATATTCTAAAACAAACACTGGGGAATTTTACTTAAAGATCCAATTTTAGGGGAGATACTAGCCAAACGGCCACCGATGATATTCAGAAAGGCAAAAAATGTAAAAAGCTTACTGGCTCCTAGTTATGCCTTAAAAAATAAATATGAAAATAATAAAGGTGAAATTAAGGGTTTCAGCTCGTGTAACCATTGTAAAGCCTGTCTAACACAAAGGTTTTTGAAAGCATCAAACTTTAAAAGTTCTGTCACAGGTGGGGAATTTAACATCAAATCTAACATAAACTGTGACAGCAAAAATGTGGTAGATTTGTTATACTGTCCCTGTGGGAAGCAATATGTGGGACGCACGTGTGGAAAACTCAAAGAACGGATTTTGGAACATAAAAATAATATTAGAAAAAAATATAATAAACACTCAGTTCCCACGCATTGCAACTCATGGCCCAATTTTAGTTGGAAATACTTGCATTATATAGGCTTAGAAATTTTTTTTAATCATTGGAGGGGTGGCAACCTCATTAAAAAAATTAGCACAGCGAGAAACGTATTGGATTAATATATTGAAAACCCTCCAACCAGGAGGACTAAATGCAGACATAGACCTGTGGTGTTTCTTAGAATAATTGTTCCTCCTTCTCCTCTCTCTCTTTTTTTCTCTCTCTGTCCACCAGAGGTTGTGTATATTGTTATATACATCCATTTAAACGTGTTTTAATAATGAATAAGCCAATAATTAGTTCCCCTTTTCCCCACTATAGAGTATAAGGAGAATAATAGGGGAATGCATTTCCTAATACATATCCATATTCTCTTTTTGAATATGTGGCTTTTCAGAGGCATTAGACATGCCTTATCTAAAAATTTGAAATGTTATAGTTCTTTTTGGAAGGTAGAACAACTACCACCTTTATTACTTTTTTACATATTTTTTGTGCATTCTTTATGCATTTTTCATAGATTTTTTCTAATTTTTATAAATTGTAGAATTATACTCTTTGATACATTTATGGTATCATTTTGAACATCTTGGCTTGTGCATATTACATTATGCAGTGTTCATGTTGCCTTATACAGTATGGAGTTAGGCATCCATGCACACAGGCATATATATACATCAATGCATAAAACACAGGTTATTGGTGTGTTTGTTTTGTTTTTTAACAATAAAGTTTATTTATAAGATTTTCAGACAAGTAATATCTCTTTAACTATTTTGCCACTCCCCGTTGTACACTCCCCACTCATACTCCCATTTAGAAACAGTCTTTTTTGGACTTTCTTTTAACATCCCAGCTTGTCACCATGATTGACAGCTGAAACAAAGAACAACTATTGGGACTGATTGGGGGTGGTATATATTAGGGGATGTTTGTAACTAGGATTGTATGCATTTGTACTCGAGCATTGTTGTTAAAGATTGTCCCTGAGGAAGTCCCTAACAGGGAAGAAACGTGTTGGACTGATATATCTGCTATTATTAAGTGTTCTTGCATAGCAAGACCACTTACTGTTATCTCACATATATATTATTATTCTTATTATAGCCAAATTTACCACCCTAACTCCTCCCACAGTTTTTACACTACATAGACAGTAATATACCGAAACATGCGGATTGTTCCCGATTGGTGTGCTATTACTTTGTGGAACATTTCGCCGAATGGTTCTCGAAATATCGTCGTTCTTGTGGTGAAATTGGTCCCATAGGAATGAATGGCAAAATGTTCAAAACTAGAGTGGGAGCTGGCAAAAGCTGAAAAATCAGGACATGATTTCTAAACTGCCACCACTCCCTCATTTTCAAGCCCACCTACACAAATCTTATATCAAAACGTTCAGTTATCCCTCCTGCCACTAAAAATATCCACGGCTAATCCATAGTCCTGATAGTTTTCACAATATGACCATTTGTTTGCAACTCACGCCGTCCATTGACATTCATTGAAACTCCACTCTAGCCAGCTCAAACTTGAAGGGCAATTTCTAAACTGTGACTGTGCCTTCATTTTTAATACTTCAGAGACATACTATGCATCAATGTAGGTTTGGGTCTTGTGATTCTCACAATATAAAGCTCTTCGCTGTAGGATGTATCGTTTTTAAAATATGACCGTTTGAAGATGGCAACCGCCAAAATACTCTGACCTGTGCCAGGCTGGAGCAGCAAGTGATGTCATAGACAGGGCCTTTTGTACATCTGGTAATGTTTTTATAAATGTATGTTTTAACCCCTTAAGGACGGAGCCAAATGTACACGTTGTGAACGAAACAAAATGTAAACAAAACCTGGCATTTGCGCTATATGTCTGTCCAACCGTAATTCACCTCTTTCAAATTAAATGCACCCCCCTTATTATATATCATTTTATTCAGGGGAAACAGGGCTTTCATTTAAAATCAAATGTTTAGCTATGAAACATAATTTAATATGAAAAAGATGGGAGAAAATATGTCAACGTCATAATACTGTTTGCTTTTACTGCAATAAAATACACATATTTGTGTTCAGCAAAGTCTCACGTGTAAAACAGTACCCCCTATGTAGAGGCTTTATGGAGTTTTGGGAAGTTATGGGGTCAAATATAGCACGTTACATTTGAAATTGAAATTCGCCAGATTGGTTACTTTGCCTTTGGGACTTTATAGTAGCCCAGGAATGAAATTTACACCCATAATGGCATACCATTTGCAATAGTAGACAACCCAAGGTATTGCAAATGGGGTATGTCCAGTCTTTTTTAGTAGCCATTTGGTCACAAACACTGGCCAAAGTTAGCGTTAGTATTTGTTTGTGTGTGAAAAATGCAAAAAATTCAAATTTTGGCTAGTGTTAGTGACTAAGTGGCTACTATAAAGACTGGACATACCCCGTTTGCAATACCTTGGGTTGTCTACTATTGCAAATGGTATGCCATCATGGGGGTAATTTTCATTCCTGGGCTACCATACGGTCTCAAAGGCAACATAACCAATCTGTCGAATTTCAATGTGAGAAAAATGAAACACAAGCCTTATATTTGACTCTGTAACTTTTGAAAACACCATAAAACCTGTCCATGAGGGGTACTCTTATACTTGGGAGACTTCGCTGAACACAAATATTAGTGTTTCAAAAGAGAAAAACGTATCACAACAATTATATCGTCCGTGTAAGTGCCATTTGTGTGTGAAAAAGGCAAAGAAACTTCCCTTTCACTGACAATATCATCATTGTAATACATTTTACTGTTTTGAAACACTAATATTTGTGTAATACACTTAGAATTAAATTATATATATATATATATATATATATATATATATATATCTCTGTATATCCCCTTAACGACCGTGGACGACAAAAAAAAACGGTTACATATTACATAGTTACATAGTTACATAGCTGAAAAGAGACTTGTGTCCATCAAGTTCAGCTTTCCTCACATATGCTTTTGCTGTTGATCCAAAAGAAGGCAAAAAACCCAGTCTGAAGCGCTTCCAATTTTGCAACAAACTAGGAAAAAATTCCTTCTTGACCCCAAAATAGCAGTCAGATTTATCCTTGGATCAAGCAGCTATTATCCCACTAATTAGAAATTGTATCCCTGTATGTTATGTTTTTGCAAGTATTTATCCAATTGCAATTTAAACATCTGTATAGACTCTGACAAAACCACCTCTTCCGGCAATTAATTCCATATCCTTATTGCTCTTACTGTAAAAAAACCTTTTCTTTGCCTTAGATGAAATCTCCTTTCTTCAAGCCTAAATGTGTGATCTCGTGTCCTATGTATAGCCCTGTTTATGAATAGATTTCCAGATAATGGTTTGTACTGGCCCCGAATATATTTGTATAATGTTATCATATCCCCTCTAAGGCGCCGTTTTTCCAAACTGAAGAGATTTAAATTTTTTAACCTTTCTTCATAACTAAAATGCTCCATTCCTTTTATCAATTTTGTAGCTTGTCTCTGCACTTTTTCTAGTGCCATGATATCCTTCTTTAGAACAGGTGCCCAAAATTGCACAGCATATTCAAGGTGTGGTCTTACCAGCGATTTATAAAGAGGCAAAATTATATTTTCATCTCGAGAATTTATGCCCCTATTTATACATGACAAAACCTTACTGGCCTTAGCAACGGCAGATTGACATTGCATTTTGCTACCTAATTTGTTGACTATAACAATTCCCAAATCCTTCTCGTGTGTGGTTATCCCTAGTTCACTACCATTTAGGGTGTAAATTGCTTGTGCATTCTTAACCCCGAAGTGCATAACTTTGCATTTTTCTACGTTAAATTTCATCTGCCATTTTAGTGCCCAGTCCCCCAATCTATCCAAATCCCTCTGCAGCAAGGCAATATCCTGCTCACATTTTATCACTTTACAAAGTTTTGTGTCATCTGCAAACACTGATACATGGCTTTCAATGCCCATTTCAAGATCATTTATAAATATGTTAAATAGAAGCGGTCCCAAAACAGAACCCCGAGGGACACCACTTACCACTTTTGTCCAGCTTGAAAATTTACCATTTATGACAACTCGCTGTACTCTATCCTTAAGCCACTGTTTGTCACGACTAGTAATGTGGTCCAGCACGCAGAAACTATGTAAACATATACATAAGTAAGAAAAGGAAAATAATAGGATAGAGCGTAAACCGGACCTTAGAATGGCCGGACTAATACGCTAGAGACAGAGAATGGTCAAAGGGAAAGCCGAGGTCAAGGAAGCCAGAAAATACTCAATACCGAAAAAACAAGCCAAGTCAGGGAAACCAGAGATCAGAATAACCAGGGAAACGCCAAGGATCAGGATACCAGGAAATCAGAAACACAGAATCAGCACTTTCAGGAAACCAGGAAACTGAAACCACGACATGGCAAAGTAATGGGGAAAGCTAGGGGTTTAAATACCCCTCTCTAGGCTATGATTGGTCAGAGGGCGACCTCTGACCCCAAAACGTGCGTGTGCGTTGACGTCGTGACGTCACGCACACGTTGGTATAATTCTCGGGGGCGGGGCTAGCAATAGACGCGACCACGCGGTCGGCGCCATCTTGGATCTGGGCGCGATGCCCGGAAGAACTACGTGCGCGGTTCCCGGCTCGCCGACGAGCAGGTAAGCTCGTGTAGTCGGAGCGGTCGTGCCGGTCGGGCACGACCGTGAGGCTCGGCGGGCCGGTGACCGCAACAGTACCCCCCACTCGAAGACCGCGCACCGGGCGGGAAGGACCCGGCTTAAGAGGAAAGCGGTTGTGAAATGACCGGATAAGACGGGGCGCATGGACCCGGTCAGCAGGAACCCAACAACGTTCCTCGGGACCATAACCCTTCCAGTCAATGAGATAGGACAAGACACCTCTGGATAATTTGGAGTCCATGATAGAATGGACTTCGTATTCTTCTTGATCACCCACTACCAAGGGCGGAGGAGGAGTGGATACCCTGGTGTAGCGATTGCAAGTAAGGGGCTTGAGCAGAGACACATGGAAAGTATTCACTATTCTCATATGAGCCGGTAGTGCCAAAGAATAGGTCACTGGATTAACACGTTGGGTAACTCGAAAGGGACCAATGTACCGAGGGGCAAATTTCATGGATGGGACCTTAAGCTTGATATGTCTTGTGGAGAGCCACACCCTGTCACCTGGAAGATAGACAGGATTAGCGCCCCGTTTCTTGTCAGCTTGGACCTTTGCTCGGAATTAGGCTTTTTGCAGAGCTGAATGGACGGAATCCCAGGTATCATGAATCGATTCTAAACGGGTGTTCAAAGCGGGGATATCTGTGTCTGAGAATGCAGAAGGTAAAACAGTGGGGTGATAACCCTGATTAACAAAGAATGGACTGTGATTAGAAGATTCATGAGTGGCATTGTTTCTGGCGAACTCAGCCATGGGTAAGAGCTCATACCAGTTAGATTGATTGGCATTTATAAAGCAACGTCAATAAGCTTCTAAAGATTGATTCGCCCTCTCTGCTGCTCCATTAGTTTGAGGGTGATATGCTGATGAAAAGGAGAGTTCGACGCCCAATTGTTTGCAAAAGGAACGCCAAAACCTAGAAACAAACTGGGTACCTCTGTCAGATACTATGTTTTTGGGTACACCGTGCAACCGAAAGATCTCTCTCAAGAATATTTGAACTAGATCTTGGGCAGATGGTAATTTTTTAAGTGGGACGAAATGTGCCATCTTCGTGAATCTATCAATAACCATAAGAACTGTATTAAACCCGTTAGAACTGGGTAGATCCACAATGAAATCCATGGCCAAGTGGGTCCATGGAGCACTAGGTATGGGCAGTGGTTGTAACAGTCCAGGAGGTGACCTAGGAGGAACTTTAGAAACGGCACATATTTGACATGCCCCAACATAATCTTTGATATCGTTTCTAAGAGCAGGCCACCAAAATCTCCTGGAGACGGCTGAGAGAGTTTTATGGACTCCAGGATGGCCCGCTGTGATGTTGTCATGGAACAAATCTAGTACCTTCTTTCGAAACTGAGGTGACACATACAGTTTGTCCGGAGGTTTTCCCACAGGTGCCTGAGTTTGATCTGCTATTATGGCACAGAAGAGTGGAGAAGACACTTCGGACACAGTAGTGGCAATGAGGCATTCAGGAGGTACAATAGGATATATCACCTGTTCTGGTACTTCATCTGTCTCAAACTGCCGAGAAAGTGCATCTGCCTTGGTGTTTTTAGTACCAGGCCTGTACGTAATTACGAAATTGAATCGGGAGAGGAACAATGACCACCTAGCCTGACGAGAGGACAGTCTCTTAGCGTCCCCAATATAAGCCAAATTCTTATGATCAGTAAAGATCAAAAGTGGCTCTTTGGAACCTTCCAAGAGATGCCTCCATTCCTTAAGGGCAAGTACAATGGCCAAAAGTTCCCTATTCCCTATGTCGTAATTCCTCTCTGCAGGTGTGAGTTTGCGAGAGTAAAATCCACAGGGATGTAAAGGCGTATCAGGACTTTCTCTTTGAGACAGAATGGCTCCAACTCCTGTTTCTGATGCATCCACCTCGAGGATAAATGGTTTGGATGGATCAGGATGGGTCAGGACAGGTGCTGAGGAAAATAAAAATTGTAATTGTTCAAATGCCTCTCTTGCTTCTTTGGGCCAAGATATACAATTTGCTCCTTTTTTTGTTAAATTGGTTATAGGGGAAATCACGGAGGAAAATCCCCTTATGAATTTGCGGTAGTAATTTGCAAAACCTATAAAGCGTTGAGTAGCTTTAAGGCCCTTGGGTAATGGCCACTGTAAGACTGCCTCCAGTTTGCGAGGATCCATCTGGAAACCAGACGGAGATATAACGTATCCAAGGAATTGTATCTCCGTTTGGTCAAACTGGCATTTTTCCAGTTTACAGTAAAGGCCGTTTTGTAACAGGGTTTTCAGTACAATTCTCACATGATCGTGATGTGTCTCTAGATCTGGGGAATAGATGAGAATGTCGTCCAAATACACTAGAACGAACATGTGAAGGTACTCTCTTAGGACATCGTTAATAAAATCCTGGAATACCGCTGGAGCGTTACATAATCCAAACGGCATAACCAGGTATTCGTAATGTCCCATTCTGGTGTTAAATGCGGTCTTCCATTCGTGACCGTTCTTAATCCTGACTAGATTGTATGCACTTCGGAGATCGAGCTTGGTAAAGACTCGAGCTCCCTTCAATCTGTCAAATAGCTCTGATATAAGGGGAATAGGGTAGGCGTTTTTAATGGTAATCCTATTCAAACCCCTATAATCAATACAAGGGCGTAGGTCTCCTTCTTTTTTAGAGACAAAGAAGAATCCAGCCCCGGCTGGTGAGGAGGACCTACGGATATGACCCTTTCTGAGAGCATCCTTAATATATTCCTCCAAACAAAGATTTTCCTGGGGGGACAAGGCATAGATTCCTCCCTTGGGAGGCATAGTCCCTGGTAATAAATTTATAGTACAGTCATAAGGTCTATGAGGAGGTAACCCTTCTGACTGGACCTTGTTAAATACCTCTTTCAAATCCATATACTGCTGTGGAATTTGTGTGGTCAAGGGAGGTGTAACAGGAACATTGATGGTGCAAATAGGTTGTGGGATTTGCTTAAAGCAAACACCTTTGCATCTCTCACCCCAACTCACAATCTCTCCTTCAATCCAATCCAAACGTGGATTGTGTTTCAGGAGCCAAGGAAAACCGAGTATTATCGGCACTGTAGGTGAAGATATAATTTGAAAGGTCATTTCTTCAGAATGGAGAATACCCACTGAAATAGTGATTGGCAGAGTTTCGTGTGTGATGAAAGGCTGGGTAAGAGGCCTTCCATCAATGGCCTCGACTGCTATAGGTTTCTCTTTATGTCTTAAGGGCATGAGATGTTTTGCAGAGAATTCTTTGTCTAGGAAATTCTCCGCTGCCCCAGAGTCAATCATAGCCTCACACTGAACAGTAGTGTTCTTGAAAGATAAGGTTACTTTGACAAGGAAACGGTTCTTAGTCAATTTAGGGGACATATACATCACACCTAAGGTCGGTCCCCGTACGTGCCTTAGGTGTGCAAGTTTTCCGGCCGAACCGGGCATGACGATCTTAGATGTCCCTTCTTGCCACAATACATACATAACCCCTCGTTACGTCTGTGTTGTCTCTCTGCCTCAGTGAGTTTAGCGCTACCCAATTGCATGGGTTCAGGTTCCGGAAGAGGAGTTTGGCTACTCACCACTGGGTTAGAGAAACGAGGGGCTATGGACAAATTAGAACGTCTGTTACGTTGTTTGTTTTTCTCTCTCTCTCTGAGCCGGTTATCAATGTCTATCATGTATGCAATAAACTCGTTAAGATTAACCGGAAGGTCTCTAGCTGCAGTCTCATCTTGTATACTCTCAGCTAGACCCTCAGAGAAAGCAGCCACCAGACCACTATTGGTCCAATCAACCTCAGATGCTAATGTCCTGAACTCTATTGCATAATCGGCTACAGAACGACTGCCTTGCTTGATTCTCATAAGGGCTTTGGGAGCGTTCTTCTCCCTGCCTTTAGGTTCAAACGTAGCCTTAAAGGCCGTAAGAAAAGTATTGTAATCACGGGCTACTGCGTCACCACTTTCCCATAAGGGGTTAGCCCAGGTTAAGGCCTTTCCTGTTAATTGGTTCATCAGATAGCCAATTTTCGATCTATCTGTTGGGAATGAACCTGGGGAGGCCTCAAAGTGGTATTCAATTTGGTTTAAAAAACCTCGGAATTCCTTGGAATCACCTCCATAGCGAGGGGGCGGTGACAAGGTTATGGACGGTGGTTTATGTGGTACGGGAACCACTACAGGTGGCGGAACCACAGGTGGTACCGGAGGGACCTCTAAATAGGCAGTCCTCTGGAGCAAGGTCTGAAATGCCTGGGCAAATTGGTCTAACCTGTGGTCCATATCCTCCACCCTACTCTCACATGCGATCATATGCTTGCATAGTTCTGCAGGATCCAAGGCCATGTCGTAATGTCACGACTAGTAATGTGGTCCAGCACGCAGAAACTATGTAAACATATACATAAGTAAGAAAAGGAAAATAATAGGATAGAGCGTAAACCGGACCTTAGAATGGCCGGACTAATACGCTAGAGACAGAGAATGGTCAAAGGGAAAGCCGAGGTCAAGGAAGCCAGAAAATACTCAATACCGAAAAAACAAGCCAAGTCAGGGAAACCAGAGATCAGAATAACCAGGGAAACGCCAAGGATCAGGATACCAGGAAATCAGAAACACAGAATCAGCACTTTCAGGAAACCAGGAAACTGAAACCACGACATGGCAAAGTAATGGGGAAAGCTAGGGGTTTAAATACCCCTCTCTAGGCTATGATTGGTCAGAGGGCGACCTCTGACCCCAAAACGTGCGTGTGCGTTGACGTCGTGACGTCACGCACACGTTGGTATAATTCTCGGGGGCGGGGCTAGCAATAGACGCGACCACGCGGTCGGCGCCATCTTGGATCTGGGCGCGATGCCCGGAAGAACTACGTGCGCGGTTCCCGGCTCGCCGACGAGCAGGTAAGCTCGTGTAGTCGGAGCGGTCGTGCCGGTCGGGCACGACCGTGAGGCTCGGCGGGCCGGTGACCGCAACACTGTTCAACCCAAGAACAAGAATATTCATCTAGACCAATTTCTTTTAGTTTGAAGACTAACCTATTGTGAGGAACCGTATCAAATGCCTTGGCAAAATCCAAGTAGATCACATCCACTGCAACACCCTGATCTATATTTCTACTTACTTCTTCGTAGAATGCAATTAGGTTAGTTTGACATGACCTACCGTATATACTCGAGTATAAGCCGAGTTTTTCAGCCCATTTTTTGGGCTGAAAAACCCCAACTCGGCTTATACTCGAGTCAAGGTCTGTATTATGGCAATTTGCATTGCCATAATACAGACCGGGGGAGAGGGGGGCTGGCAGAGCTGTAACTTACCTTTCCTGCAGCTCCTGTCAGCTCTCTCCTCCTCTGCGCCGTCCGGTCAGCACCTCGGTCAGCTCCCAGTGTAAATCTCGCGAGAGCCGCGGCTCTCGCGAGACTTACAGTGTAAGCTGACAGAAGAGCTGACCGGACGGCGCAGAGGAGGAGAGAGCTGACAGGAGCTGCAGGAAAGGTAAGTTACAGCTCTGCCAGCCCCCCTCTCCCCCCCACTGAACTGCCACTGGACCACCAGGGAAGGAGAGCCCCCCTCCCTGCCATATATCAAGCAGGGAGGGGGGACGAAAAAAAATAAAATAAATAAAATAAGAAATAATAATAAAAAAATAATAAATAATAAAAAAAAATTAATAACAAAAAAAAGGGGTATAAGGACCACTATGGGAGGGATGGGATGGGTTAAGGACCACTATGGGAGGGAGGGGGGTATAAGGACCACTATGGGAGGGAGGGGGGGGATAAGGACCACTATGGGAGGGAGGGGGGTATAAGGACCACTATGGGAGGGAGGGGGGGATAAGGACCACTATGGGAGGGAGGGGGGATAAGGACCACTATGGGAGGGAGGGGGGGGGGGTAAGGACCACTATGGGAGGGAGGGGGGGGATAAGGACCACTATGGGAGGGAGGGGGGGGATAAGGACCACTATTGGAGGGAGGGGGGTATAAGGACCACTATGGGAGGGAGGGGGGGATAAGGACCACTATGGGAGGGAGGGGGGGGGGGATAAGGACCACTATTGGAGGGAGGGGGGTATAAGGACCACTATGGGAGGGAGGGGGGGATAAGGACCACTATGGGAGGGAGGGGGGGGATAAGGACCACTATTGGAGGGAGGGGGGTATAAGGACCACTATGGGAGGGAGGGGGGGTATAAGGACCACTATGGGAGGGGGTGGGATAAGGACCACTATGGGAGGGAGGGGGGGTATAAGGACCACTATGGGAGGGATGGGGGGGATAAGGAACACTATGGGAGGGAGAAGGGGGATAAGGACCACTATGAGAGGGAGGGGGTGGGATAAGGACCACTATGGGAGGGGAGGGGGAAGTAAGGACCACTGGGGGGGGGGTGAAGGAACACGGGGGTGGGGAGGTAAGGACCACTGAGGGAGGAGGAGGGGAAGTCAGGACATATGGGGGGGGGAGGGGCGGCAAAATTTTTTTTGCCTACGGCGGCAAATACCCTTGCACCGGCCCTGCACACACTGCATTCACACACTGCATTCATACACACACACACTGCATTCATGCACACACACACTGCACTCATACACACACGCTGCACTCATACACACACGCATACACACACACTGCATTCATTATACACACACTGTAAATAAATATTCAATTAATATATTTTTTTTAGGATCTAATTTTATTTAGAAATTTACCAGTAGCTGCTGCATTTCCCACCCTAGTCTTATACTCGAGTCAATAAGTTTTCCCAGTTTTTTGGGATAAAATTAGGGGCCTCGGCTTATATTCGGGTCGGCTTATACTCGAGTATATACGGTATGTTTCATAAAACCATGCTGATTATTGCTAATAACACAGTTCTTCCCAATGAATTCCTGAATATTATCCCTTAATAGCCGTTCAAATAATTTCCCAGTCACAGAAGTTAAGCTCACAGGTCTATAACTTCCAGGCAAGGATTTTGAACCCTTTTTAAATATAGGAACAACATCTGCCTTCCTCCAATCCTCCGGTACAATCTTGAAAAATTAAATACAGAGGTTCACTTATTTCCCCACTTAGCTCCTTAAGTACTCGTGGGCGCCCTTGAGAAAGGCGGTTAGACCACCGAAACACGCGTTGGGCGACTTGTTTTTTTACACGCAAATTATGATTTGATGGTTTTGTCACTAAATTATTTTTCCAACTGACTGTATTGGCGGCTTGCTGGATACCCCGTATTTAGAGATCCTAGAACCTATGATCTCGCTGCATACTATAGGGAGTAGTGTTGTCGCGAACCCGAAATACTATAGGGAGTAGTGTTGTCGCGAACGGCGAACGCAAACTTCCTCAAATGTTCGCGAACCGCGCGAACCGCCATTGACTTCAATGGGCAGGCGAATTTTAAAACCAACAGGGACTCTTTCTGGCCACAAAAGTGATGGAAAAGTTGTTTCAAGGGGACTAACACCTGGACTGTGGCATGCCGGAGGGGGATCCATGGCAAAACTCCCATGGAAAATTACACAGTTGATGCAGAGTCTGCTTTTAATCCATAAAGGGCAGAAATCACCTAACATTGACACCTGTCCTCAAAGCCCCTGATACACACTGACACAGAGCAGAATAGAGACTGTTCCCCGTCCTCAGAGACCATGATACACACTGACACAGAGCAGAATAGAGACTGTTACCCCTACATAGGGTCACTTGGCAGATATGGCGGGGTCGTGGGAGGGGGAGGATGACTTTCACCTCTTCCCCTGTTAGATTCCCGTTGTGCTGTGACATCACCCTTATACGCTGTGTAAAGCATACTATTTAATTTGATCAGCATGGCCACTTGAGTTTTTATAGTTTTCACGCTGCTTGTAGTTTATATATGGTTCACAAAAATCAAACAAACGATAAAGTAAACATGTAAGGATTCAGAATATTCTTTCAAACCCTTACACATTGTGTGTACATACTTTTTGTCTTAAGTTTGTGGCTTTAAAGAGGTTCACGTTGTTTCTATGATGTGCATAACATGTTCTTGTAAATGTTTGTTAAATTTTTCCTGGATTTGTAATTTTTGAATCTGAATAAAGATAGTCAAATCCCTGATACACACTGACACAGAGCGGAATAGAGACTGTTCCCCCTACATAGGGTCACTTGGCAGATATGGATTGACACCTGTCCTCAAAACCCCTGATACACACTGACACAGAGCAGAATAGAGACTGTTCCCCCTACATAGGGTCACTTGGCAGATATGGATTGACACCTGTCCTCAGAGACCATGATACACACTGACACAGAGCAGAATAGAGACTGTTCCCCGTCCACAGAGACCATGATACACACTGACACAGAGCAGAATAGAGACTGTCCCCCCTACATAGGGTCACTTGGCAGGTATGGATTGACACCTGTCCTCAAAGCCCCTGATACACACTGACACAGAGCAGAATAGAGACTGTTCCCTGTCCACAGAGACCATGATACACACTGACACAGAGCAGAATAGAGACTGTTCACCGTCCACAGAGACCATGATACACACTGACACAGAGCAGAATAGAGACTGTTCCCCGTCCACAGAGACCATGATACACACTGACACAGAGCAGAATAGGGACTGTTACCCCTACATAGGGTTACTTGGCAGGTATGGATTGACACCTGTCCTCAAAGCCCCTGATACACACTGACACAGAGCAGAATAGAGACTGTTCCCTGTCCACAGAGACCATGATACACACTGACACAGAGCAGAATAGAGACTGTTCACCGTCCACAGAGACCATGATACACACTGACACAGAGCAGAATAGAGACTGTTCCCCGTCCACAGAGACCATGATACACACTGACACAGAGCAGAATAGAGACTGCCCCCCCTACATAGGGTCACTTGGCAGGTATGGATTGACACCTGTCCTCAAAGCCCCTGATACACACTGACACAGAGCAGAATAGAGACTGTTCCCTGTCCACAGAGACCATGATACACACTGACACAGAGCAGAATAGAGACTGTTCACCGTCCACAGAGACCATGATACACACTGACACAGAGCAGAATAGAGACTGTTCCCCGTCCACAGAGACCATGATACACACTGACACAGAGCAGAATAGGGACGGTTACCCCTACATAGGGTCACTTGGCAGTTATGGATTGACACCTGTCCTCAAAGCCCCTGATACACACTGACACAGAGCAGAATAGAGACTGTTCCCTGTCCACAGAGACCATGATACACACTGACACAGAGCAGAATAGAGACTGTTCACCGTCCACAGAGACCATGATACACACTGACACAGAGCAGAATAGAGACTGTTCCCCGTCCACAGAGACCATGATACACACTGACACAGAGCAGAATAGGGACTGTTCCCCCTACATAGGGTCACTTGGCAGGTATGGATTGACACCTGTCCTCAAAGCCCATGATACACACTGGGGGGAGCTACTGTCCTCCCCAACAACTGCGCGGTGGGTGCGGGCCATAAATCACAATGGGGGGACCTACTGTCCTCCCCCCCTCAGCCCCCACCCCTGCGCGGTGGGTGGGGGCCATAAATCACAATGGGGGGGCCTACATTCTGCAGAGCACACACTGTAGGCCTGAGACACCCGCTTGAAGACAAGTAACTGCTATTCAATCTATAACAGTGAAAAACTAATTTTGGTTTTAAAAGCACGCTATAGAGACACCAGATATGATTGGCAATGTGCACTGGAACAGTTCTGCAGAGCACACACTGTAGGCCTGAGACACCCGCTTGAAGATAAGTAACTGCTATTCAATCTATAACAGTGAAAAACAAATTTTGGTTTTAAAAGCACGCTATAGAGACACCAGATATGATTGGCAATGTGCACTGGAACAGTTCTGCAGAGCACACACTGTAGGCCTGACACACCCGCTTGAAGACAAGTAACTGCTATTCAATCTATAACAGTGAAAAAAAAAAATTGGTTTTAAAAGCACGCTATAGAGACACCAGATATGATTGGCAATGTGCACTGGAACAGTTCTGCAGAGCACACACTGTAGGCCTGAGACACCCGCTTGAAGACAAGTAACTGCTATTCAATCTATAACAGTGAAAAACAAATTTTGGTTTTAAAAGCACGCTATAGAGACACCAGATATGATTGGCAATGTGCACTGGAACAGTTCTGCAGTGCACACACTGTAGGCCTGACACACCCGCTTGAAGACAAGTAACTGCTATTCAATCTATAACAGTGAAAAACAAATTTTGGTTTTAAAAGCACGCTATAGAGACACCACATATGATTAGCAATGTGCACTGGAACAGTTCTGCAGAGCACACACTGTAGGCCTGACACACCCGCTTGAAGACAAGTAACTGCTATTCAATCTATAACAGTGAAAAAAAAATTTTGGTTTTAAAAGCACGCTATAGAGACACCAGATATGATTGGCAATGTGCACTGGAACAGTTCTGGAGAGCACACGCTGAAGGATGGACTGACAGAGCCGCTTGAAGGACACTGACTGGCTGCTATTAGCTTACACTAGAAACCTTTTTTCTTTGTAAAAGCACGCTAAAGAGACACCAAATATGATTGGCAACTGTCAAAGCACACTGGAACACGCTGAAGTAGGCCTGACACCCAGACGCTTGCAGACAACTAACTGCTCTTCTATTACAGTGAAAAAAAATTATTTATTTTAAATCTAAAGCTTAAGCTATTGTAAAAACAGATATGAGTGGTGGCACTGGGCAAGAGGGCACAGTATCCACTGTGAACCTCACACAGAAGCTGGCAGGCAGGCAACTGCTCTTCTATTACAGTGGAAACAAAATTTTGGTTGTAAAAGCACGCTAAAGAGACACCAGATATGATTGGCAACTGTCAAAGCACACTGGCACAGGTCTGCAGAGCACACGCTGAAGGAGGCCTGACACCCAGACGCTTGCAGACAACTAACTGCTCTTCTATTACAGTGAAAAAAAATTATTTCTTTTAAATCTAAAGCTTAACGTATTGTAAAAACAGATATGAGTGGTGGCACTGGGCAAGTGGGCACAGTATCCAATGTGAACCTCACACAGAAGCTGGCAGGCAGGCAACTGCTCTTCTATTACAGTGAAAAAAAATATTTCTTTTAAATCTAAAGCTTAACCTATTGTAAAAACAGATATGAGTGGTGGCACTGGGCAAGTGGGCACAGTATCCAATGTGAACCTCACACAGAAGCTGACAGGCAGGCAACTGCTCTTCTATTACAGTGAAAAAAAATATTTATTTTAAATCTAAAGCTTAACCTATTGTAAAAACAGATATGAGTGGTGGCACTGGGCAAGTGGGCACAGTATCCAATGTGAACCTCACACAGAAGCTGGCAGGCAGGCACCTGCAATTACATTACACAGGAAAAAAAAAAAAGCAGCCTGATGTTCTAGCCCTAAAAAGGGCTTTTTGGGGTGCTGTCCTTACAGCAGAGTTCAGATGAGTCCTTCAGGATTGTAGTGGACACTGAATACCCTAGCCTAGCTATCAATTTCCCTATCTAATCAGCAGCAGCTAAACTTTCCCTCCTCTCACTAAGCATGCAGCTTCAGAATGAATCGATAATGGATGCTGGGAGGGAGGTTGGAGGGTGTGGAAGGGAGGGAGTGCTGCTGATTGGCTGGAATGTGTCTGCTGACCGAGAGGCACAGGGTCAAAGTTTGCCCAATGATGACGAATAGGGGGCGGATCGAACCGCCCATGTGTTCGCCCGCGGCGGCGAACGCGAACACGCTAAGTTCGCCGGGAACTGTTCGCCGGCGGACAGTTCGGTACATCACTAATAGGGAGTAAGATATAGGACTAATGACAAAGGAACTGGTGTGCTGACAGAGCTCTCTTTTAAACTCTGTCTAGATTCAGTTTTTTCACACTGCTTTGTTTCTTCTACCCCTTATCTTTCTATCCTTTCGATTTATTTCCTTTTGGCCATACTAGAGATATTAGCTTTTTCACAACCGAAAATTGTTAATTGAATGTACCATAGGAACTTCTGTACTTGCTATAGGTAACTTGGGTTTAGGTTTTCCCCTGGGTTGCCTATTAGGGGAAGGCATGTTGCTGTCTTCTGGCTTTATTTAATTAAGGATAGGCTGGATCTTTTTGGGGGGTGTTTTCTCTCTGCAATTACTTTTTGTAACACTTGCAACTATGATTAGATGTTTCACATGAACCATACACTAGTTGCATCTGTGTGATATACTGTTGCAGACTCCTCTATATATAGATCATGCCTTGCCGTTTTGCCAGTTTAATCTACAGTATTTTTTCTCCTTTTTAACCCTCACGATTTGGGGTGACAATATATGTCTTATGTATATAGAATACAATTTTGTTTCATTAAAGTTTTGTTATTTTTTAGTTATAACTGCTTGATTTTTATCCGGGGGGTAGTGGTTGTGAGGTGAAGTATCCCGTATCTACGAGGAGCTTTGTTCATTACCTTCTTTTTGACTGTTATGTATTTAGGGTTATGCCCTGTACTACCCCTGTAACCCGTCTTCCACTATCGACCAGAGTTCTCTCTGACTGATAGTCTGTTTCTCTACTCGTTGGTGGATACCGTCAGGCCCCGGAGCTTTATTTACATTAATTTTCTTTAATAGCTGTAGCACCTTGTCTCAAGTTATCCAATCACAAGTTATCTGCAAGTTTGTTGCAGCAATCATATGCATATCTCTTGCCATAGGATCCTCATTAATATATACCGAAGAAAAATAGTTATTTAAAATTTCTGCCTTTTCCTGGTCTTCATTGACTAGTTATATATATATTAATATTAAAATACACCTATACAGTGTACGTGTGTGTATGTATATGTGTATATATATACTTAGATCATATATATATAACATATATATATATATGATCTAAGTATATATTATAATTTTTTTACACTTTTAACATTTATTTTATATTATTTTCAGCCAGCAGGGGGACCACTTGTCATTACAGAATACAGAAGCCAGCTATACCGGCCATGTGATTGTGAGGTACTCGCAAGGACCTCACTCTCACATGGCCGGGGGGGACCGGAGGAGGAAGATCTGCCGCGGGGGGGCTCCCTGGGAGTCCCCCCAACCGCGATCGCCGGCGTGGGACCGCCGGCGACCGGGTAAGTAAGGAAAGACCGGAGGGCGTACTATTACGCCCTGCGGCGTTTAGAGCCACTTTAAAAAGGACGTAATAGTACACCCTCCGGTCTTAAGGGGTTAATGTAACTGTGAAGCACTTTGGGCAACAATGTTGCAATTAAATGTGCTATATAAATAAATAATAACAGTTACTCCGCCCACTCCAGTTGTAGACTACTGGTGGAGGCAAGAACACCTCACACAATTTCCCCAGAAATTGTAGCTTTCTAGTTTACTTTGATGTAAGTAATAAATGCTTTTTATTCATACAGTCATTTCATCCATTTTTTTGCACCTTGTTTTTTTATATGAGATTCACATGCACCAAGCATTGAAGCAAGAAGGCACACCAAGCATATCTTTGAAGGCATTTCTTGGGATGTTAAAGTGTGAGTGAACACTTGGCACTTACCTATATATCCAATTTTATTTTCTACAATATTGCACTATGCCATATATTTCTTATTTCCCTAGCCTGGAATAGCCCTATACCATACATATATTGAATTGAAGATAGGAGGAAATCTTTGGGCATATCCTATATTGCTAAGGGAAGTTATTCCTTATTTTTTTATTTCACCATAATCACCTTTACAGTAAATTGAAATTTCTGTATCACTGTATGTGGACATTAGAATCACTATTGTAAATTTACGAGTGTGTGAGAGATTTCATATATCTTTCTATATGTCAATGACTTGTCATATATCTCCATCTACAACTGTAAAGCATTGAGAAATATGCTAGCACTATATAAATGATAATAGAAATATTTTCTTATTTTGAATGGGTTGCTTTTTATTTAAATGCATTATTAATAACATTTATAAAATGGTTAATTTTGGGCTTGAGATCTTGAAATTATCATGAGAAATTTAGGTTTAAGTGCATTAAACAATGTTCACGCAACAAACAATGTACCTTTTCCATGTTTATTAAGTAATTATTGCAAGTTTACATTATATAGCAATTCTACAATATGTGCAACAGATATCTTTCTAAAAATGTAGTTTTTGAGTTTTGTAAGCAAGTTCAATGGATTGTAAGTTGACTTCCAGTATCTTTCTTCAACTGCAGTTTCTGGTGCATAGAAATGATAGGCTCAAGGCAAACTAGGTTACAGCAAGCACACCTTTCTATTTTCTGCATCAGCTGCCTGGAACAGACTCTGCACCTGAACAGTAACCTACATTAAACTGAAGACCTTAAATGGATTGTTATGTCTTCCTATTAAAAATAATTTGTATTGGATAAATCATGATAAAATATCCATTATTTTACCAATAATATATTTTAGTTAGGTATTGATTGTGTTTAGACTTTGATCTGCAATCTCCTTAATACCATTATATGCATACAATACTAGAATAGCCACCTTCCTATATATGAATCTGGTCCATCACATATATTTCACATATTTGCAGATCAGGATACTGCATAGCCTCTATTTCTACTTGTGTAGCACCAATGAGAAATACATTAATTTGTAATCCTAATTTATTTTTCTTTTTTTTGCAAATCATACAGGATTATTTATTAAACAAAGAAAAGTCAGTAGTGAAAAATAAAGTCAATGTGCAATTCTCACTTTTTTTTTTTAATAACCTTGTTAGTTTCATTTCTGATGTAAGTGAAGCAAGCTCCAGTACCTGCTGTCATCATGGATAACAGCAAATTTCATATACTTCATATACAGTGGTGGTGGTGGTGGTGGTGGCGGCTTGTGGGGAGTGGTGTGTGTATGTCTATTTTACTTGACTGCAAATTAAAATATAAATTGCAAATTTAAGCCAAGCATAGCTTATTTAAAGAAATTATTCAACTGTGCTATAGTTGCAGCTTGTTTTGTTTTCTGCCTTAATTTTGCAATTTAGTTTTTCCTGCTAGTTGTGTTCCTCTTTCCACACTACCCTAGTGTCCCTCTTTCCAATTTCTCTCCCCCACTTTCTGTCCTTCTGTATATTTTACCACCGACTTCTATCCATCTTCTCATTTTCAGCCCCCACACTCTTTCTCCATATTTCCCTTCACACAGCTTTTATGAAACCCCCCACACAAACCTTCAGCTTTCTCTAAATGTCCACCTACACATATTTTGCCCTTTTTCTTATATCTATTGCTCATATCCTCTCCACACCGTTAATTCTCTCATTGTAGGTTGGCCTACACTGTTGATAAAGAAGTAGAAGTGGTCTGGATCAAAAGTGTACGCAAAAACGTTATATTATTCTAACCTTGGTGCACAAACAACAGCACATTAACATAATAAACAACAGAAAACATAATAAAAAAGACCACACCATATAAGAGGCATGCCCTTAATAACCACTTCTTCCTTCTGATGCAAATACATAATTTTTCCTCTACTAGGCAGAGGAAAAAAATATATGCAAGAATGACCATCAATGGTTCAATTGTAGAAACTTAAAAAATCCCAAAACAGAAGACATTTTCAAAACCTAAAATGAAACGGTCAGAAAACACCAATACTGATCATAGTGAAAGAAAAGAAAAAGATTCTTAGTATCGGGAAGTAGTATAAATAAGGAAAGTAATACAAATTTGAAAATCATGACTTGCAAAGTAAACATCACATGAAAAGCATAAACCACAAACATAAGCAAAAACATTGAAAAAAATATTTAAAATACAAAAATAATATACCGTATAAAATAACAGTGATATAAGAACAACTTACAATGATATGTGATGGAAATACAAGAGAAAAACAAAGACATTTGGGAGAAAAGGGAGAAAAAAATATTCACTGTGAGAATTAAAAATATTTATTCATAAGGGCGTAACATAGCAATGCATGGGAGTAGACATGTGAGCTGTGAGCTCTCCTGTTTGGTGGTATCCACAACCTGTATAACAGCCACAGATCCACTCGTTCGACCACCTCACAATGGTAATGACCTCCTGAATAAAATGGCAGCGAAAACCTGCAAAAAATGGGAACAAAATGCTACACTCACAGATGCTGATCCAAGGAGAATATGATAGCGCCAACAGGCTTCAATTTCCAGCCTCCAGCTCAGACGCGGGTGACATTATGCAGAGCTCCATGCAATAGTGACTACAATGCTGCAAAAATGAATTCCTTACAGTACGATCTCCTCAAACTTGCCTCGGACATCAGAGTCGATATTCAATCTGTCAATGACTGAACGGCGCACTCAGAAGAAAGAACAGAAGAGATAGCAGAAGCTCACAACTAGTTGACAGAAAAGAAATTAAAGAGTCTGTAAGAAAAAGTTGCCGATCATGAAGATCAATAGAGAATAAACAATGTAGGGATCTGAGGTATCTCAGAATCCATTAAAGAACAGGAGCTGACCCAATATGTGCAAGAGCTACAAAACCTTTATTCCGACATTGAGAGACTCCAAACTCCTCTTGGATTGCACTCACAGGCTTCAAAGACTTATTATTACCAAGGTACATTATTTCACTGTAAAAAAATCACATAACAAAAACTTCCTGAATGAGCACTCACTTGACGGGAACATTTTAAAATATCAAACTGACTATTGATTTTTCAAACAGAGCACATTTGCACTCATCACCACAAGCAGTGAACATCCAATACAAATGGGGATTTCCCACGAAGTTGCTTGTCAAGAGGAGCTGTGTCAATAGGCCTATGCTCCAAAAGATTGTAAAAAAAAAACCTGCAGGAACGGACATTCTCTTGAGTCCAGAGCACCCTTCAGCAGTTATGAGCAAGTCTTCACCCAAGAAACTCTCTAAGGACTGCAGAATAAGTAACCAAGTTGCTGTAAAATTCAATATGTTATCTATTTACACTATGGAGTTCTGAGATCTATAATGTAGGTTTAACACTCTATTGACCCAATAATGTGATACACAGTTTTAAACAATGAACAGACACTACTTAATGCTTTATTTGTGTTTTCCTTATTAACGTACAAATTTAGCATATATATATTGCTCTGTAAGATTATCCTCAGGGTGGCTTTTTGGGGGTTAAAGCCAAAGTTAACTGTGTTTTTATTTTAGATCTATAACATTGAAACATAGCAAACTGAAATTTGTCCATAGTTACTTTTATTTGTTTTTTTTTTCACTTTTATTTTTTGTTGCCTGGCCTCAGTCCTTTACCACTAAGACGTCCATTCCATCTCATTATTTAACCAAAGAACTGTCATTATGTGCGCCTATGCAAAACTGTATCTGGCCATACTCTGCTCTTCATGAGCAATGCACCCCATTAATCAACATTAACTTACTTTGACACATCATGATTCTCACAATTTTTTTTAATAATACAAAATGGCTCAACATACCCAGTCCAGCAAGGAACTCAGAGCTCAATCAGCTGTTCCACGGCCATTTGCAACAGGTAGTCTTCTGGAAGACTGACATTTCATTATATTTAGTTTTATTATTTTCAATGTATACATTTCCATGTCTTTGTAACTACAGCCTATGCTAATCATGCAAAGTATTTTATCACCTTTGTCTTTGTCCATCATGTTAAAAGTTAGTTTAACCAGCTCAGGCCCATATATCTTTCTTGTTCTTTGTATGGTTTTATTTCCCTACTTAAATGCCTCTGTAATTCTCAATCTTACCCTTTGGTTTTTCCTAAAATGACCTTAACTCAAATGTCCATCTATGCATCCCCCATCACTTAGCCCATCTGACCCTAATATATATCTCTCTCCCACAGTCTGATTTTTAAACATACCCAGTCCAGCAAGGAACTCAGAGCTCAATCAGCTGTTCCACGGCCATTTGCAACAGGTAGTCTTCTGGAAGACTGACATTTCATTATATTTCTACATACCCTGTTAATTTTGTTGTGCGTGTATGTTTTTATATTTAGTGATTATTATTTAATTTTATTATATATGTATATATTTTCCTGTTTTTTCTTCACCTTTTTCTTTTCTAGTGGCAGTATTGTTAGTTTTTTTGGAAGCCATTTAGTTCAATGCACCGCTTAAATAACCTTCCAAAAAAAATAAAAAGAATTCTGTTTTCTCTCTTTCTTATTCCTTCTTTCCTCTTTCACGAATTTTTCACAAATATCTAGCAATTAGCTCTGTTTTATTGTTTCACGCTCAAACTTATTGAAACTGTTCAGAAGCACAGTTTAATGAGCTTACCAATTACTTCAGTGATGCAAGAGAAAAAAGAGAGAAAAACAAAAAAATCTTTCCCCTCTTCAGCCCTGTCTTTTTTCCTTGTCTTTTTTGCAATATACCAGAGCCTTTCCTTTCTTTTTCTTAACGTTTTCCCTTTGTTGTCCTTTTTTTATGTATTCTCTTTCTGGTTGATCTCCCTTTTGTATTTGACTTTAATTTTATAAGGGGGAGAGAGAGAGAGAGAGAGAGAGAGAGAGAGAGAGATGATTTTTCACAATAAAGGTGCAATAACCAAAAAAAAAATCCTTTCTTTATTTTAGCTCTTATTCTCCCTTCTTCTCCCCCTTCTCTCTTAACTCTTTTCCTCCTGTTTTTTTAGTCTTTTTTTTCTTTCTCTTCTGCTTTAAATCTTCTCTTTACGTCCTTAATCCTTTCTTTCCCTCTGTAGTCCTCTTTACTACTTTGATTTATTTGCTTTATTTCTTTCTCTTTTCTCCTGTTTCTCCCTTTTTGTTATTAACTTTGAATATAATTTATATTTATATTTTTGGACTCACTGCATTCAGCATTCAGAGCTTGATGTCCACCTACATAAGACTACTTGTCTAATGGAGGTTTCCTACGCCTGACCATCTCTGACCAGCAGAGGAGCAAAGTGTGCTTCATTTCCGGTGGTCAGAGAAATTTCCCCACAATTCTAAGCTTTCCTTCCTGTTCCCGTGATGCTTCCTGTCAGTATTCCCGAACATTCTGTAATTTAGCCAGAACGCAGGCGAAACTACCAAATTGCATCCTAACAGAATGAGGACGGTTTCTCCATTCGGGTTAGGACGCAATTCAAGGCCTTTGTTCAGATTGGAATTCCATTCTAATGAATGAAACTCTGATCTGATTCGTGCCGCGGCTGCATCTTGCAGTCGCTTAGTAGATAACTCCATAATTCCTACGGTATCATGGAGCTATCTACCAAAAGGCTGAAAGACCTAAATTGGTCTTTCAGCCACATTTACTAATACTATGTAAAGATTACTTAGTATTAGTAAATTCTGCCCCTACTCGCTATACCGCGAGTAGGGGCATGTCTATTAAACAGTGAACAGCCTGTGGCTGCTCACTGTTAAACAAAAAAAAAACTAGTATGCCCCCACCCCTGAGCGGTGGGTGGGGGCCAAAAAGGATAATGAGGGGGGACCTATTGTCCTCCCCCCGGTCCCCACCCCTGAGCCGTGGGTGGGGGCCATAAAGGATAATGAGGGGGTGGACCTATTGTCCCCCCCTAGCCCCCACCCCTGAGTGGTGGGTGGGGGCCATAAAGGATAATGAGGGGGAACCTATTGTCCTCCCCCCAGTCCCCACCCCTGAGCGGTGGGTGGGGGCCATAAAGGGAAATGAAGACGGGGACCTATTGTCCTCCCCCTAGCCCCCAGCCCTGAGCGGTGGGTGGGGGCCATAAATAACAATAAGGGGGGACCTATTGTCCTCCCTCCCCGGCTCCCACCCCTGAGCGGTGGGTGGGGGTCCTAAATGAAAATGTCCCCCTTCCAAGGTGACTAGGGGGCCCCTAGTCCCCCCCCACCCACCAAATTAAAAAATAATCCCCTACCTACCCCCCTCACCCTTAAAAATAGTAAGGGGGGAATAAAAGAACTGCGTGAAGTGGAATGATCCCCACACAAGGATATGTGAAGTGGTACTGGTTGGCAGGTGTATAAGATGAATCAGTAGTCCAATATTGATGCGATCCAGCCCAAAATAAAAGGAATAAAATATAGTGCTCACTGTGTCTTTATGAATAAAGAGATATAAAATATATGAAATGTACTCACAACATGTAGAGCAGGCTATACTGCTCGATGTAAGCGTATGGGTGGTTTACCTTGGCAGTCCGAGAGGAGGGTGAGAGAGAAAGTGGGGTTGGGGTTGGTGGGAGTCAAGTGGAGAAGGAAGGATAGGGGTAGGTGGGTGTATGTAGGCAAAGGAAGCTTGCAACGTTGAACCTCAACTAATCCACTAGTCTGAACTCCAATCGTATTTACAAATTGGGTCTATTGCATGGGGAACTACGAAGGCCACCTGCGGTGTCAGCCTCGTAACGTATAGGTTGTGTACGAGTCCGCGTCTCCAATGGCATCCACTCTGACTCCCATCAGCCTGAGCCACTGGATACCAGGGAAGTCACTCTCCCCCACCTAAAAGGTAGGAAACAGGAGAGTAACTAAAATATTGTGCATGTGTAATTGTTTGTGTGTGTGTCTTACTGTATGTATGTGTGTGTCTCTGTATGTATGTGTGTCTCTATATGTATGTGTGTGTGTCTATATGTATGTGTGTGTCTCTGTATTTATGTGTGTGTTTGTGTGTGTGTGTCTCTGCATGTATGTATGTGTGTGTCTCTGTATGTATGTGTGTTTGTATGTGTGTGTGTGTCTGCATGTTCAGATTAGAGATCTGGAGAGGCAAATTGTAACACTGAGGGAGATTGACAATCTTGAGAGGAGTCGAGTTTAGTGGGGACAGGTAGTGGAGAGGGAGGAGATAAGACAGATGGGGAACAGGCACATAGCTGGGTGACAGTGGGGCGAGGAAGCAGGGGGGGAGGGAAGAGGAAAAGTTTAGCTAGTCCTGATCTCATGCAGTCTTACAGATTTGCCCGTTTGAGTGAAGATGTTGGGAGCATCAGCTCAGGAGTAGCTGTACTGCAGGAAGCTGTTCCTTCTAACAGCCGTGGGAACAGCCCCTCTAGTACGGGTGGGGTTGAGAGGGTAAGGAAGGCTTGACAAGTTGTAGTGGTAGGGGACTCTATTATTAAGAGAGTAAATAGGGTAATCTGCCGCTCTGATCGTCTCAACTGGACAGTTTGCTGTCTCCCGGGTGCTCGTGTAGTGCGGGGGAAGGGTCAAAGCAATCTAGAAAATGGAGATAGGATAGAAAGGAGATGGGTTTTAGCTCAGTGTAAGAGTGGTGGAGATGGGGGGTTGGGAAAGCTCAGAACAGAGGAGGTATGTAATATTGATGAAAATTCACCAAAAGTACAAATGACTCATGACAATATTAAATGTATGCTTACTAATGCACGGAGCCTATATAACAAAATGGGGGAACTAGAGGCAATAGCATACACTAAACAATATGATTTAATAGGCATAACAGAAACATGGTGGGATGAGACACATGACTGGGCAGTTAACTTAAATGGGTACACATTATTTAGGAAGGATAGGAAAAACAAGAAGGGTGGTGGAGTATGTTTGTATGTCAACCAGGAGTTAAAGTCAAATCTTAGGCATGTGGGGTGTGACGAGGAAAATGTGGAAGCTTTATGGGTAGATATTTGCTTAGGGCAAACAAACGGAAATCAATTATTGGTTGGGATATGTTATAAACCACCTAATGTAAATATTAATGAGGAAGAACAGCTGTTAGAGCAAATTGGGAAAGCTGCAAATCGGGGTAACACATTAATTATTAGAGATTTTAATTACCCAGACATAAATTGGGATACATAGTTAGATAGCTGAAAAGAGACTTGCGTCCATCAAGTTCAGCCTTCCTCACACCTGTTTTTTGCTGTTGATCCAAAAGAAAAAAAAAAAAAAAAACCCAGTTTGAAGCACAATTTTGCAACAAGCTAGGACAAAAAATTCCTTCTTGACCCCAGAATGGCAGTCAGATTTATCCTTGAATCAAGCAGTTATTACCCTACATTGAAAGATTATATCCTTGAATATTCTGTCTTTGCAAGTATGCATCTAGTAGCTGTTTGAACATCTCTATGGACTCTGATAAAACCACTTCTTCAGGCAGAGAATTCCACATCCTGATTGTTCTTACAGTAAAAAAACCTTTCCTTTGCCTTAGACGAAATCTTCTTTCTTCCAGTCTAAACGCATGGCCTCGTGTCCTATGTAAAGTCCGGTTTGTGAATAGATTTCCACACAATGGTTTGTATTGGCCCCGAATATATTTGTATAATGTTATCATATCCCCTCTCAGGCGATGTTTTTCTAAACTAAATAGGTTTAAATTTGTTAACCTTTCTTCATAGCTGATATGTTCCATTCCTTTTATTAATTTTGTAGCCCGCCTCTGCACTTTTTCTAGTGCAATGATATCCTTCTTTAGAACAGGTGCCCAAAATTGCACAGCATATTCAATATGTGGTCTTACCAGTGATTTATAGAGAGGCAAAATGATATTCTCGTCCCGAGAATGAATGCCCTTTTTCATGCATGACAATACCTTACTGGCCTTGGCCACTGCTGATTGACATTGCACATTGTTGCATAGTTTGTTGTCTATAACAATTCCCAAGTCCTTTTCGTGTGTTGTTATCCCTAATTCGCTTCCATTAAGGGTATACGTTGCTTGTGTATTCTTTACGCCGAAGTGCATAACTTTGCATTTTTCAACATTAAATTTCATCTGCCATTTGAGTGCCCAGTCCTCCAGTCTATCTAAATCCTTCTGCAGCAAAGTAATATCTTGCTCACATTGTATTATTTTACAAAGTTTTGTGTCATCTGCAAACACTGAAACATGACTTTCAATGCTGTCTTCAAGATCATTTATAAAAATGTTAAATAGAAGGGGTCCCAGAACAGACCCCTGAGGGTCCCCTGAGGGATAGAATGACTAGTACTTCAGCAAGGGGAATCAGGTTTTTGAATGTGTTAAATCTTTATCAACTGGTACAAGCACCAACTAGAAAGGATGCTTGTCTGGATCTCGTTATAACAAACAATGTTGACCTTTTGACCAACATTCAAGTAGGGGAGCATTTGGGAAATAGTGATCACAATATGGTAATTTTTTAAATAAACTCAAAAAGCAAAAGCATGTGGGGTATACTAAAACGTACAATTTAAAAAAAGCTAATTTCAATTAGATTAGGGCAGCTCTACAACATATCGACTGACATAAACTCCTTAGTGAAAATGTGAAAATGTAATTGAGAATAAATGGAAACTATTCAAACACATATTAGAAAGGTACATTTCTCAGTATGTACCATTGGGTAATAAATATAAAAGAAACAAATTGAAACCAATGTGGTTTAGTAGAGAAGTAAAACAAGAGATTAAAAATAAGAAAAGGGCATTTAAAGCATTTAAATCGGACAAATCAGAGGCATCCTATATAAGATATAAGGAAGCCAATAATGCTTGCAAAAAGGCAATTAAAGTGGCTAAACTAGAAAATTAGAAATTGATAGCCAAAGAATGCAAAACCAACCCCCAAAATTGTTTCAAGTACATAAATTCTAAAAAAAAAATGAAAGTGTAGGTACACTGGAAACAGAGCATGGTCTGTTAGTCAATGAAGACCAGGAAAATACATTTTAAATAACTATTTTTCTTCAGTATATATTAATGAGAATCCTATGGCAAGCGATATGCAAATGATTGCTGCAAAAAACTTGCAGATAACTTGTGATTGGATAACTCGAGATAAGGTGCTACAGCTGTTAGAGAAAATTAATGTAAATAAAGCTCTGGGGCCTGACGGTATTCACCCACGAGTACTTAAGGAGCTAAGTAGGGAAATAAGTGAACCACTGTAATTAATTTTTCAAGATTATTTTGTTTCAGGTATTGTACCAGAGGATTGGAGGAAGGCAGATGTTGTTTCTATATTTAAAAAGGGTTCAAAATCCTTGCCTGGAAATTATAGACCTGTGAGCTTAACTTCTGTGACTGGGAAAATATTTGAAGGGCTATTAAGGGATAATATTCAGGAATTCATTGGGAATAACTTTGTTATTAGCAATAATCAGCATGGTTTTATGAAACATAGGTCATGTCAAACTAACCTAATTGCATTCTACAAAGAAGTAAGTAGAAGTATAGATCAGGGTGTTGCAGTGGATGTGATCGACTTGGATTTTGCCAAGGCATTTGTTACGGTTCCTCACAATAGGTTAGTCTTCAAACTAAAAGAAATTGGTCTTAAGGATAGAGTACATAGAGTTGGCATTAATGGTACATTTTCAGGCTGGATAAAAGTGGTAAGTGGTGTCCCTCAGGGTTCTGTTTTAGGACCGCTTCTTTTTAACATATTTATAAATGATCTTGAAATGGGCATTGGAAGCCATGTTTCGGTGTTTGCAGATGACACCAAACTCTGTAAAGTAATAAAATGTGAACAGGATATTGCTTTGCTGCAGAGGGATTTGGATAGATTGGGGGATTGGGCACGAAAATTACAGATGAAATTTAACGTAGAGAATTGCAAAGTTATGCACTTCGGGGTTAAGAATCCACAAGCAACTAACACCCTAAATGGTAGTGAATTAGGTATAACCACACACAAGAAGGATTTTGGAATTGTTATAGACAAGAACGTAGGCAGCAATATGCAATGTCAATCTGCAGTTGCTTAGGCCAGTAAGGTTTTGTCATGTATAAATAGGGGCATACATTCTAGGGATGAAAATATAATTTTGCCTCTTTATAAATCGCTGGTAAGACCACGCCTTGAATATGCTGTGCAATTTTGGGCACATATTCTAAAGAAGGATATCATGGCAGTAGAAAAATGCAGAGACAAGCTACAAAATTGATAAAAGGAATGGAGCATTTTAGTTACAAAGAAAGGTTAAAACATTTTTTTTTAATATAATTTATTTCATTTTTAATAGACAGACTTACATAACACTACTATCAGCAGTAATATATATATAAAGTGCACAGTGATCATTTTCCTCAAATTAGAGAGGACATAAGACTAACACATTGCCATATTCCTAATTCGTGGTTATTCCACTTATCTTGTGCTCATAACACATAAAACATTTAAATCTCTTTAGTTTTGAAAAACGGCACCTCAGAAGGGATATGATAACATTATACAAATATATTCAAGGCCAGCACAAATCATTATCTGGAAATCTATTCAAAAACAGGGCTATACATAGGAAACAATGTCACACATTTAGGCTGGAAGAAAGGAGATTTCATCTAAGGCAAAGAAAAGGTTTTTTTTTTTTACAGTAAGAGTAATAAGGATATGGAATTCTCTGCCTCAAGAGGTAGTTTTATCAGAGTCCATACAAATGTTTAAACTGAAATTGGATAAATATTTGCAAAAATATAACATACAGGGATATAATTTCTAATTAGTGGGGTAATAGCTGCTTGATCCAAGGAGACATCTGACTGCTATTTTGGGGTCAAGAAGGAATTTATTCCTAGTTTGTTGCAAAATTGGAAGCGCTACAGACTAGGTTTTTTTGCCTTCTTTTGGATCAATAGCAAAAATATATGTGAGAAAGGCTGAACTTGATGGACGCAAGTCTCTTTTCAGCTATGTAACTATGTAGCTATGTAACTATGTGTATCTGTTTATCTGCATGTGTATCTGTGTCCTGTGTATCTGTATGTGTGTCACTGTTTGTATCTATATGAGTGTCATTCTATTTAAATGTTTGTCCTTAAGTGTTTGTGTGTCTGTCTGTATAGGTGTCTGTGCATCCGTATGTGTGTCAGTGTGTGTCTGTATACCTGTATTTGTGTCAGTGTTTGTATCAATAGGAGTGTTATTCTGTGTTTCTCAAAGTGTGTAATTCTGTGTGTCTGTGTATATATATATATATATATATATATATATATATATATATGTGTGTGTATCTGTGTATCTGTGTATCTGTGTTAGTTTGTGTATCTGTGTTAGTTTGTGTGTCTTAATTTGCGCGTGTGTGTATATGTGTCTGTGTACATAGAAACTGAGAAAGAAGATACAACTAAAAATCCGGAAAACATGTCCGAAATAGTTGTATCTACTGTTCCTCAAATAGCAGAGACAAGTGACAAGTCAAAAAAAAAAAAAAAGCACACAATGCTAGCCAATCTTCTTCTCAAACAAAGAAAAGAAAATATGATGATAGCTACTTGTCATTTGGATTCACAAGTGTCAGAAATGAAGATTGTCCTGAAGCACAATGCGTACTTTGCAATAAAATATTGCCAAGCAGTTCATTAGCACCTGCTAAATTACATATTAATTTTGAGCAAAACCACGCAGAATACAATGATAAAGACATTGTCTTTTTTAAGCAAAAGCTAAAGCAGTATCAGAAGGGTAAACAATTTATGAGCAAAACAATTTCAAAATGCTAATGAAAAAGCCACAGAAGCATCTTACAGAGTGAGTTACCGCATATCACTTGCAGGAGTAGCGCGCACATTGGGGAATCACTAATAAAATCATTTGCAAAAGAAATAGTGTAATGTATTTTAAGTGAGAAGTTGAATAAAACAAATTAAGCTGTGGCACTTTCCAACAACACCGTTTTGCGCCGTATTCATGATCTTGGTGATGCCATCCATACTGAACTAATTTCTCGACTGCATCAATGTGATTGGTACTCACTGCAGTGAGACGAGTCCACAGATGTTGAAGGACTTTCAATTTTGTTGGTTTTTGTTAGCTATAGTTTTGACAAACAGATTGAAAAAGACTTGCTTCTGTGTGAAACTTTGAAAACTCATAACACTGATGAGAACATCTTTAACTGTATCCAGAAGTTCATGAACACACACAGTATAAATTGGGACACATGTGTAGATGTGTGCAGTGAAAGTGCCAAAGCAATGGTTGGGAAAGTGGCAGGCGCTGTGACACGAATAAGAAATGCAGCAAAAAACATCACCAGTTCT
Organism: Pelobates fuscus; assembly: GCF_036172605.1. Lineage (NCBI taxonomy): Eukaryota > Metazoa > Chordata > Amphibia > Anura > Pelobatidae > Pelobates > Pelobates fuscus. The sequence goes on along the minus strand of NC_086324.1, from coordinate 94,177,649 downwards.
CACTGTGTTCTTCACAGACATGCACTGGTAGGTAAAACTATTTAAATCTCACTTAAAACTGTGCTAGATGAATCAGTCCAGATTATAAATTTTATAAAAAGTCGACCATTACAGTCACAACTATTTAAAATTATATGTGAAGATATGGGTAGTCACCACTCTGCTCTACTTTTGCATTCAGAAGTCCGTTGGCTATCACGAGGTAAAGTCCTTGTTAGAATGTTTGAATTGCGTCAAGAGTTGTTTGCATATTTCCAGGATCACAAATTTGGATTATCTGATCAATTAACAAACACTCTGTGGTTATCCAAAGTCGCATATCTTGCAGACATATTCACAAAATTAAATAACGTATGTTTATCAATCCAAGGAAAAAAACACTAACATTTTTAATGCAAGAGATAAAATATTTTCACTGTCTTGTAAGCTGCAGTTTTGGACCTCATCTGTTGAGCAAAATAATTTGAACTCTTTGCCAACACTTGAGAAGTTTCTTGAAGAATCAGAAATTGAATTTGAAAATGACATTCGTAATAAAAATTGCAGATCATCTTTGCCATTTTAATCACATCTATTAATAAGTATTTTCCATTCTTGAATGAAAACAATAATGACTGGGTTCGACATCCATTCATAAAAGATAAGCCAGACAATTTGTCTGATGTAGATTTTGAGAAACTGATCGATATAACTTCGGACAGTCAACTAAGACAAAAATGTAAAGAAGTTTCTCCTATTGCTTTTTGGGGTGATTTACGCGAAGAATACCCAGAATTGTCCAAGCGGGCAATCAAAGTTCTGTTGCCATTCGCCAGCACATAGTTATGTGTAACTGGATTCGCTTTACTCTGCAACAAAAGCAAAGTATCGAAATCGACTTGACGCAACTGCAGACATGCGAATACAATTGTAAACAATTAGACCATATTTAAAAAGAATTTGCCAGTAAAAGAGAACATTACACTCTGCTTATTGAAAGGTTTGTGCTGTGCTACTCTACAGCACACATTTTTTGTTGGGGTTCCAAAGTTTTGATGTACCAAGTCAAAGGGCTCCAAGGGAAAGGGACATTTAACTTTGTATATTATATTGGGCCTGTAATTTATCAAAAGTTAAGAGAATTTGCAGAAAAAAAGTTATTCAAATGTGTGATATTATATGAATGCCACAATTCTAGATCAACATCCATTTCAGATTTTGTTCATTGGATGGTCACGTTGGCAGATAGAGGGTCTCAAATTCTAATCGCTCAATTCTCTTTCAAACAGTCATGTCAATATAACAAGCCCACTATATCAACTGAAGTATAAATCACTTAATTAAAATATATTTTACATTCTCATGGTTCCTAGAAGAGGGTACATGCCTAGATCATAAAAAATACCAATTAATCCCGATTGAATGTAAAATAAAAATAGTTTCAGTGTAATTTGGACAGACGGTCTAAATTGTAGACAAGAAGCAGTTGAACTATAAATAATTTAACTAACACAGAATAATAATCTATATAAATAACTGCTAAAAATAACTGAAAATAATAACATAATTAAGTTGCTCCATACAATAATATATAACATGTTGAGAAGCTGATTATCAATATTTTCAAACTGGGAAAACTAATTCAACACCTTACACTAGTATACTTGGTATAGCCTTGAGGTCCCTCTCAGCAATGTAGGAGCTGCATGCCAAAATAGGCCTAATAGTTATTAGCACAATGATGGCCCAACACATTTCCCGAGGGCAAAAGTTGAATTTCATGTCTAAAGCACACAAATAGTTTCAGATAACAAAATGATGTCAAAAACAAATAAATATTGCATGTAGTAGACTGACATATCATGGAATGATATACAGAAGTATGGGGTGCAAGAACAATATCCATCTAGCTATTTCTTAATATTTTAAGCATCATTTCGGTTTTTTAATTTAATTATTTTCCAAAGCAAAACTATTAGATTTCACACTGAGCATTAAATCATGAATGAATTGAAAACTAAATTTAAAAATAGTCAATTGTCAATGGTCATAGCTACAGGGATTTAATATTTTTATTGGGCAAAAAATAAAAAGCTGATATCATTGCTGCCAAGTGCCAGCTAAGCTCCTCACTCAAGTTGCTAAAGGTTAGGAATGGGTTATGCTTTCTTTAAATCTCATTTATATTGCAATGAATTAATATTTTATGCATGGCTGTCATGGCAAAGGTAGAGAATACTGTGTAGATTATCTTCACACTTACAAAACTGTGTAAGCGATAGGGTTAGGATTTGCGTGTGAGTCCCAAGTGTCCCCTCTTCTTCCCAGAAGCTTTTCTATGGCTTAGCTTTCCTGGCCATAGTTTCATAGTTTTTTAAGGTGTTGATAATCTGGGTACATACTGTGATTTTGGGAGTGGTGATTTCCAACCAGGCTCTGCTAATGGTGGTTACTGCTGCTATAAGGATGTGGTACATCAGGTATTGTTTGGATTTTGGTATGTCCAGTGGAAGAAGTTGTAATAAGTATATCCCTGGGTCTTTTGTTAATGCCACTTGTGTGGAATCTGAAATATGTTTTGTGACTTTGTCCCAAAATGGTGTAAGCTTAGGGCACATCCACCATATATGGTGCATGTTGCCAGGCTGCATCAGGCTTTTCCAAAATGTGCTCAATGTACTTGGGTTTGTGTGTTTCAGTCTAGTGGGTACAAGAAACCAACAGTATAGAAGTTCCCTGGACAATTCTATGTGCGATGTGCATAAAGTAAATTTTTTTGTTTGCTAATAAGATTTTAGACCATTATACGTCATCTAGTGTAACGGATCACTTGGCACCCCGACTGGGTACCTCCTTTGATGGATGCTCCTAGTGTTTCCCGAGGGCTCCAAGCACTCCACTTAACACCATAAGCACTGAAGACCCCACATACCGACGCAGTTTGGTTGGGATCTTGCCGTTTCCTCCTACCCACCCTGGACCTAAGACAAGGCTTCAGGTTCCAGTGGGTGAACCTCTCTTTCCCCAGAGAGCTAAGCAGGAACAGGAACAAACTCTTAGAAGAGCTTAGTGATTATAGCAAGGGAGTATGAAGAGCATAGCAATCCCTTGTTGCAGATTCCCCCCAATAAGAGACAGGACTGGATTGAGGGTGAAGTAGAACTGGTTTAATGAGCACAAAGGCATTTCTTATATACAGTTTTCCCCACAAGGTTACCACCCACGTGGACCTTGTGGAGCACAGGACACAAAGTCACAACAGCCAATCAAAACAGTATGTACAGTTAGACACCCCCAGCTAATGTACACAAACCCTCCCTCTGCCTGTGATGAATTAACAAAGACAATGGACTAACTCAATTACCACAGGCAAAAAATATCCAGTTTTACCCAAAGTCCAGAAAAACCCCAAAACAACAACATATTCCCACAAATTCTACATGTCTGGATAGTCCTGATCTGGGTGAACAACATATCCAAAAATCAGATCACCCAGATCAGAGCAGGGGTTCAAAAGTTTTATGGAAGTCACATTTGATCGAGCGCAAGCATGACTTTCATGCCCAAAATAGTTCCACAGATTTAGACTGTGCGGCTGGTCTATCTTTTCCTCTATCCTGGAGATAATTGGCTTAAGTGGTACAGGAAATATTTCTAAGTCCAAAAACTGTTACAAAAACCACATAAAAATACATTTACTCTTATAATACAATGGTTAACCTATATGTCCAACATATCCCCAGATAGCTTGGATCTGAGCGCTCAATATGTCCAATGTTAAAAGTGCCCTATAGTACAAGGAAGGGGGGGTTCAGAAAATAGCAAGGGCTGATGGGAGATTGAGTTTAAACTGGTCTGGCAGTGTCCCTGGGGCAACGCCCTGCTGGAGATACAATAGGACAGTAAAAAGGGGAGGGGAAGAGGCACATTTTCCCATGGATTTAAAGGGGCAGAAAAAGTGGTTTAAGATCCAATATGCCCAAATAGGGTTTTTAAACAGCAATACCCCCAGGGGCCATAGTCACAGGGCAGGAGGCTGGCAAGCAGGCCCCTCCAAAAACTCATGGCAAACTCCCTAGAAAAGAGGAGTTTGTCACATCTAGCATTTTCTAAAAGTCAGTTTCCCAAGCCTTGTAGGGTTTCATAGTTGTATATTAAAGATATACTTTTAGTGGGCGTCATCTGTTGTATGCATAGGTTTTCCAAATCCTACAACTGCTGTCCATTTACATTTGAGATGTAAAATCCTACAACTGCTGTCCATTTACATTTGCTACAATATTATTTTCGTCTCAATCACTTTTTGTATACAATATACTGTATGAAGCATTCGTCTGGTTGTTTGGTAAAACCACTCCGTTCAACATACGAACAAACTACCGAACAACCAGACCACCCCAGAGAGAAGTGTGCCTCTAGTTTACCTCCCTCATCGGTATTAACACCAGCATAATTGCCAATAATACAAATATATTGTGTGTTCCTTGGGTGGCCAGTGTTTGGTCGTCGAGTGTCTGGAATCCAAATCGGACACTCAACCACACGAACACCGCTGAGACCTCCAGACTCCATTCGTACAGAAACAAAAGAATCCCAAGAACAAGGGGATTTATACGAATCCAAACACAGTCTATTCGGCCTGGTATTTTTATGTATTTCACCCCACAAAGGCCAAAATGTATTGAGCTACTGCCTCGTGTGTGGTCGGTCAAACAAACACATCCATATAACTCCCGAACCCCTGGTCCGATCTGGGTGATTTTTGAGTATGTTGCTCACCCAGATCAGGGCTACCACGGGATGTAAGATTAAGGGGTGTATCTTATGTATTTGGGGTACATCTAGAAAATGGGGAAAAGTATGTACAGAACAATTGGATTATCTGCCAGGCTGAGGGGAGGAGATGTGTGGGTTGTAACTTGTGTATGATTGGTTACTGTATACTTTTCTGTGGGTGTTTCCCTTGCATGGGAGAGATGCATAAAAGCAGGGTATGTGGCATAAAACAGCAGTTCTGCTCCTGATATTGAGTCGTCCAGTTATTGGGAAAGTTGATGGGATATTCCTGGATTATTTTATTTACTACTGATGCTGTTTATCCTGGGCTAACTTTTTGTTCCTGCATTACTATTGGAATACCAGCGGAGAAGTCTATGGGAAACTAGTGCTCCGTTACAATCTCCTTCTCTAGTGTATGTTTAAAATCTAAGTCATTCAGTAAAGAGTCATTAAAGTGCCATGGGGTACTGCCTCTGTGTGGGGAATTTTTCTCTTTGTGTTACTGTTGTCGGGGCATGATCCGTCCATATTATGTTACCAATGCGGCAGTCTATCGCTGAGGGTAAAAGGTAACCAGCTAAAAATATGAACTTTATCCTCGAGTGTGTCTTGTGCCCTGGCGAGTAGTATGTATACTCACGATTATTCGGGTTTCTGGTGCGCCAGGCGTTGTATAGATCGTATTCCAGTAGCAGTTTGGTGTGTGCTTTGCAGTGAGGTGTAAGTGCTGTATATCTTGTTTTTTTTTACGGGTCGGTGGTATCCAGGCGTGGGTGTAGTACGTGTTTTAACCCCTTAAGGACCAACCTTCTGGAATAAAAGGGAATCATGACATGTCACACATGTCATGTGTCTTTAAGGGGTTAAATCACAAGGTACTAAGTTTGGTAGTTGGGGGTTTGCATTTTGGAAAGCACTCTGTAAGAAATGTCATTGTTTATCATTAGGGCTGTAGAGACTAACCGGTATACAATATATATACATATAATGCAATATAGAATGATAAACCTGCCCTAGGCTTCTTTTTTGATTTGTAACAGTTCAAAGGAAAGGGAGCTATGCAGCACGATGGAAACACCTCTGGATTTTGATGTATGGGTAGAGTGATACTGGGTTGGTAAGTCATGCAAGGTGAGAATTGGTACTCTGTTATGAGCAAAATGTGTCTCCTGGATGCACAAAATATAAATTTTCTCCTTTTTCACGCTTTATAGAACACGCCTTTTATACAGGGTGTTCAGTCCGCATACATTAATGGTTTGTATTCTCATAAGTTGCGATCTTTATGTGTAGCTGGAGTGCGTTATATATGTACATCGGGCATAATCAGTTGGACCCACTGTGTGGTGGTAGGGGAGAAAATCTGGGAGAAGGGGGAGGGGATGAGAGTGAAATATAGACAAGTTTCCCCTATGGGGAGTATGGTCCAGAGTCGCTGCACCGTAGGGGTGGGAAACATTACGTCTCTCTAAGAACTATAAGAAAAATTTATAACAGAACTGAAATATGAATAGCATCTTGTTGGATGGGGATTCCTGCATTGCCCCTGGCCATTAACAGTACTGGGAGGTTCCCAGGTCAGGACCTCGCGGGGTGTGGGATGCGTCTCTCCCCCCCCCCTCGCAGTTAGCCTGGGGGTGTGAAGGGCCAAGGCACCCGCCCCCCAGCCGTGCTACCCAGAGGGAAGCATCCAAGTACATTAGAATTGTAGGTATTATGGTAAAGTTGCATACTTTTAAAGTAGGGCATGTGGTTAAGCTTAGGCTGTATGTGGGTACTAGCGAAGTGCACATAAACAATTTTAAACTTGAACATATTACACTGTGTGTTCAGTCAGCTTTGGTTATGAGATGGGCAAGTGTGGTGTAGTGAGCCTGAAAACTCAAGGTACTTGCAGTACAGTCCATAAGATGCACAGTCCTATATCAAACAGCCGGAGTCTTCCCGCGGGTAAGGGCCTCTCTGCTTTCTTGTTGGATGGTAATTCCCGAGGTGCATAACTTTCTTGTGCTTTCCTCCGGGGACAATATGGGCTTTAGTCCTCTATCTTTAATGACAAGTAATTTTGTTGGGAAGCCCCATCTGCACCTGATGCCGTTTGCTTGCAAGGCTTCCATGTTAGATGTAAAGTCCTTCCATCTGCGGAGTGTAGCTGCAGAAAGGTCAGCAAAGATCTTTACTGTTGGATAATCCTCTGGTGGCTTGGCTTTGTTCCTGCTGGCTCAGAGGATTTGCTCCTTAATATGATAGTTATGTGCGTGGAGAAGTACATCTCTGGGAGTCAGGTAGGTAGCGCGGACGGGGGATTCAATACACCCGATCCACTAGCAACATATCGTCTGGGTTTTCTGGGGCGTAGGCATGTAGTAGGCCCCCACATATGTAGGCAAATCCGCTGGAAGTACCGACTCAAGTACCCCTCCGCAAGTGGAGATTGTTGCGCCACTCTATCCTCCAGATCAGCTAGCTTGGTTTCAGTGTATGCCAGCTTCGTCTCCAGGCTCTCCACGTGGATCACTAAGTCATTGAACACTGTTGCAAATTTGTCCATTTTTATCTCCACGTGAGATGTGCGCCTGCTGAGTTTTTGAACATCTTTGCGCAGGGAGTTCATGGAGTGTTGCCAAAATGTAATCAATTTTTGTGAGAAGGTGTCGAGTGCCTAAGTGAGATAGCTTGTGGTCAAAGCTTCTCCCTTGAAGGATATTGTGGGTCACCATCTTGGTTTGAGGCCTGTAGGGTTGTGGTTGCAGATTGTGATTTTTGGCTGAAAAAGTTATTTTTTTTCAGATTTCGATGAGCTCTTTTTGTTTTTGTGCTGTTTAGTAGATTTCAATATTCTGTATGCTGGGATAATATAGATTGTAAGCTCAGGCACCAGAGCTAGGGATTATGCGTCCATCTTGTCCGGCAGCTAGCAACGCCCCCCTTCATTTCAACTATTTGTCCTAAAAATAGCTTCTTGTTTTTTCTTCATAATAAAAACTCCACCATAAACCTGTGAATAACTCTGAGAATGTAAAATTAAAATTATGAATCATTTATAGAATCATTTATAGACTTGGGAATTGTTTTTTTTCTTAGCTGCAGTTTGTATGAATTAGGGCAGATCTGGTAATTGGATGAAATTCTGATTTTCAAACCGTCATATGCTAGAGTCTCAGAACAAAATAATTAGCGCAAGGGACAAACAGGTTAGTTTTCATTTGTGATGTGCAGTGCCTTTCCTAGTTTCCCTTTGCTGGTTATCCGAGAGCGTGTTCCTGATCATATTATTCTGGTTTTTGACTTTGGCTTCATTTTGACTTCCCTGATTTCTGGTATCCTTGACTTTTGGCTTTCCCTCATCGTTGTGTCTTATTCTGTATTACTGACCTTGGCAAGTATTTTGACTATTCTTGGGTACGTTAAGTCCAGACATTCTAAGGTCTGGTGAGACGTTATCCTTGGTCCTAGGTGTGATACTATTTCTGCGTGCTGGATCAACAAGTAATCCTGACATTACGACATGGCCATAGATCCTGCAGAATTGTGTCAGCACATAGCAGCTTGCGAGAGAAAGCTAGAGGAGAATGATTACCATATGGATCAATTTGCCCAGGCTTTCAGTACGCTTCTTAATCGGACGGCTCATTTACAGCCTGATGTTCCTCCGACTATTTCACCTCCGCCTATTGTACCTCCACCTATAGTATATAAGGCTCCCAATCTCCCTATCTCCTCCTCCTCATTATGATGGTAATATTCAAGAATGTCTGGGATTTCTCAATCAGATTGAGTACCACTTTGATGCCTTACCTGGGTCTTTTTCCACAGATAGAGCTAAAATTGGGTACTTGATGAACTAACTTAATAGGGATGTGCATGGGCAAAATATTCGGTTCGGCATGCTGAAATTCGGGACTTTGGAACTTCGGCACTTCAGTTCGGTTCGGCTTTCCGAAATTCGGGACCTCTGCACTTCGGGACTTCACCACTTCGGGACTTCGGTACACCGGTTCGGTTCGGTGCTTCTGAAATTTGGGACTTCGGAACTTCGGCACCTAGGTTCAGTTCGGAACTTCAGCACATCGACACTTCGGAACTTTGGCACTTGGGGACTTCGGGACTTTGGATATGTTCTCTTGGAGCCGCTTAGTAGATAACTCCCTAATTCCCACAGTATTAGAGAGCTATCTACCAAAAGGCTGAAAGACCTAAATTGGTCTTTCAGTCAAATTTACTAATATTAAGTAAAGATTACTTAGTAGTAGTAAATTCTGCCCCTACTCGCTATACCACGAGTAGGGGAGGGGGCCCTAAATACCAATAAGTGGAGGGCCTATTGTCCTCCCCCCAGCCCCCACCCTTGAGCGTTGGGTGGGGGCCCTAAATTAGAATAAGGGGGGACCTATTTCCTCCCCCTGTCCCCCATTACTGAGCAGCATGTGGGGCCCTATATTAGAATAAGGGGGAGGGACCTATTGTCCTCCCCCTGGCCCCCACACCTGAGCGGCGGGTGGGGGCCTTATGAGCGGCGGGTGGGGGCCTTAAATACCAATAAGGGTGGGACCTATTGTCCTCCCCCCGGCCCCCAACTCTGAGCAGTGGGTGAGGGCCTTAAATACCAATATGGGGTAACCTATAGAATAAGGCGGGGACCTATTGTCCTCAAACCCCTAGTCAACCCCCTCTCCAAAAAAATGTATAAACCCCTACCTACCCCCTCACCCTAAAAATTGTGAGGGGCAACAATAACTAAGTACCTGTAAAAAAGAAAGAAAACTGGATGTCTTCTTTTTCTAAAATCTTCTTTTTTCAGCCACAAAAAAGGCCAAATAAAAAACATAATACCGTTGCACTTTGAAACAAAAAACAAAAATTCAGAGCGCAAAAAAAAATCGCTGAAAAAGTAATCCATCTTCATCCATGGAGGGGATGAGCTCCGCAGGGTGAGGGAAGGCTTATAAAGTCTTGCCCCGCCCTGCAGTTAGGCTCAGAGCACTCTGATTGGTTGGCTTGAAATCCAACCAATCAGAGTGCTCTATGTCATTTTACACAGTGTGGGAAAGTTCTTTGGAATTTCCCCACACTGTGTAATTTGACGGGCGACGGGTATTATGTTTTTTATATTTTGCTATTTTGGGGGCTGAAAAAAGAAGATTTTAGAAAAAAGAAGACATCAAATGGTAAGTTTTCTTTCTTTTTTTACTTAGGTACTTAGTTATTGTTCCCGCATACTATTTTTATGGTGAGGGGGGTAGGTAGGGGTTTATTATTTTTTTTCGGGAGGGTGGTGATTAGGGGTCTGGGGATTATTTATGGCCCTCACCAACCGCTCAGGGGTGGTAGCTGAGGGGTGAGGACAATAGGTCCCTGCCCTTATTTTACTTTAGGGCCCCCACTCGCTGCTCAGGGGTATGGTCCGGGGGAGAGAAAAATAGGTGTCCCCCTTTCAAGTAATTTAGGTCCCCCTTATTCTACTTTAGGGCCCCTACCCACTGTTTAGGGGTGGCGTCCGGGGGACAAATGATAGGTTCCCCCCCATTGTCATCCAGGGTCCTCACCCACCGCTCAGGGGTGGGGGCCGAGGGGGGCAATAGGTCCCCCCTTCAGTTTAAATTTTTTTTTTTAAATTAACACTGAGCATCCACAGGTATAGCAAGTAGGGGCAAAATTTACTAATACTAAGTAACTTTTACTTAGTATTAGTAAATTTGGCTGAAATACCAATTTAGGTCTTTCAGCCTTTTGGTATATAGCTCCCTAATATTGTGGGGATTAGGGAGTTATCTACTTACTCACTCCCATCCATTGACTGGCTAAGTAACTTACATTTTATATGAACGTGTTACTTGATTGTTGTAAGTGTTGCAAATGCTTACAGCTGAATCCTGGCTGAATGTGTGTATACTTTTTATTTAAACTGGTATACAGTGTAACATTCTTCATTCTTCTACTGGGTATATTAGTACTTCGGCATTACAGCTATTCGGCAAATCCGAAATTCGGCACTTCGGCTATTCGGACATTCAGCGCTTCGGGACTTCAGCAGTTCGGTTCGGCAAATCTGAAATTTGCCACTTCGGAACGAAACGAAAACAAATTGCACATGTCTACAACTTAAAGCTATAGCCTTAGCTTGTGCCAATCCATTATGGGAGAGTAATAGGAGCATTGCTTATAATTACCAGGAATTCCTTGCGGAATTCAAATTAACATTTGAACCATTAGGCAGGGAAGATGACGCTTCAACTGCCCTAATGCATATCAAACAAGGGATCTGGTCTGTTTTGCATTATGCCATAGAATTCCACACCTTGGCTTCTGAGGTAGACTGGGAGTGGATTAATCTCTGCATTCAAAGAAGGTGTAACAGCACCCCGAGTGTAAGAAGGGGTTAACGCCGCCAAGGATGTTCTTTTCCCCAACTGCGAAGTCAGCTACCGAACACTCCTAAGTACCGAACAGGAATCATACGAATTATCCCCCCAAGCACAAGACGAGGCTCTGTGTTGAGGGTCAAGCAGGATCTGTTTAATGGTGGCCACATGTCAGCCTTTTATGCAGGTCTTCCAGCAAGGGGCACTCCCATAGGGACCTTGTGGAAGACTGAGACATTTTTACAGTAACCAACCAATCATGTGCATTTACAGTGTACAACCACTCCCACACAAACAGTACCACTCCTCCTCTATATCCTGGAGATAATTGGGTTAAGAGCCATGAAGTAACTCAATTATCTCCAGGTATAGGGAAAATTCTCAATTTTACAATAACAGAAAAACACAAAAAAATACATCTTATTTTACCAAACGGAACCTCTACGTTCAACATATCCCCAGGTAGCATGGATCTGAGCGCTCAATATAACTCAATATAACAGCGCTCAGATCCCATACATACAGTCAAATCGCCATGGAGCTGAAACTGTGTTCATTGTGCGTTCGGCAGAAAGCATACGCTCCATGGGTTTAGCTATTTGGGACAGTTCCATTCGTGGATTGTTAATATACCGAACTGCACGGCGTTCGTATAAACTGGAACTAAGAGATGGATGGTGGGTGATCTCAGCGGTGTTCGTGGGAAACAGTGTCCGAAATTAGTTCCATGTAGTTGTCGACGAACACCGCTGGGCATTCGACTGTCCAAGATGGCCACCACCACATATTTGTTCATATGAACGCTGACCACCGTGCTGACCGTTCGGGAGTTGGAAGTGGCTGCAGTTAACCACAATGTAAATAAGGTCAGAAAGGTTAACGAGCAGCACACTTCCCTGCTGGGTGGCCCGCCATTCAGTAGTTCATTTATATTTTAGGGAATGTAATCAGGGAACACACGAACCACCGGGGTTGGGCGAACAAACAGACGAAATAGTATAAAATAACAATCCAGGGGCAGAGAGTTCTGCCACAGAAGGATTATCCGAAGCAATCATTGATGAAATTGCTGCCAAAGATCTACCTAAAAGGTTAAATTAATTTATCACTATGTCACTGGCACCTCGTTTCTCCAAACCTGGCCTCTCTGGCCTCTCTGTTCAGTCTGAACCTGAACCCATGCAGTTAGGGGTAACGAGACTGTCAGAGGCAGAGAAACAATATTGGAGTAAAGAGGGCCTTTGTTTATACTGTGGCAAGAAAGAACATATGATAGATACTTGTCCCATACGTCCAGAAAACTTTTGCACCTTAGAACCTTAAGGGGACAGGTCTTAGGTGTGATGGATATGTCTGGATGGATACTTGATTCCAGGTTTTCTTGTGGTTCCTTGCAGTACTTAGTTGATTGGAAGGGGTATGGGCCTGCCGATTGTTCTTGGGTTCTGGCTTCTGATATCCATGCTTTGTCCATAATTTGTTAATTCCACACCAAGTTTCCTCTCAAGCATGGTCCTGCCCACCCGGTGGGTGGTCTTCAAGTGGGGGCTACTGTCACGGTGCCATGGGATTCTGTCGGCGTGGCCGCACTGAAGCTCAATGGTCACTCCGACAGAATTATTACATACTTACCTTGCTCGCGGCAGACCACTACCCGACCTCCTTCCGTCTCGGTCCCCAGTATGTACGGTGTTCCTGGAGATGCCGGCCACTGCAGTTCCGGTTTTGAAGGGGAAATAGCCTTTGCCCACATTAAAGATGGCACTTACGTGCATGCAATGTCACGTCATAGACTTGCACGCATGTTTTGGGGTCAGAGGCCACATACAGCCAATTACTGATTTAGGAGAGTTTTTTGAACCCAAATTGCCTTTTGATCAGTGCCCTGTCATGGTTTCCCTTTGCTGGTTATCCAAGAGTGTGTTCCTGATCATATTATTCTGTTTGTTTTTTTTTTACTTTGGCTTCATTTTGATTTCCCTGATTTCTGGTATCCTTGACTTTTGGCTTTCCCTCATCGTTGTGTCTCATTCTGTATCCCTGACCTCGGCAAATATTTTGACTATTCTTGGGCACGCTAAGTCCGGCCATTCTAAGGTCCGGTGAGACGATATCCTAGTCCTAGATGTGATACTATTTATGCGTGCTGGATCAACTAGTAATCCTGACAGGAGACAGACCAGCAGTGATACTGTGTTTTACCCTTGCTGTACCTGTATGGGATTCACTCATTGATTCTATTTTATCTTAAGAAAAAAATTACACAAGTGATATCACTACTACCACCGCCTTCCAATTACCTTTAGTCAACCAAGTGCTATGTTAAATGTTTGTTTCTTTTTCTTATTGTTAGAGTTATTGAACCTATTGTCTTCTTAGGTTCACATTTCATAACTTTCATCTATCTGATCTCTCCCACTCCCTTATATCTTGAAATTTAAAATGTTTTATCCTTTGCTTTTTTCATTGATTGTTTTTTTTTCTAACCTCAATATCTTTAAGCTTCTCCATCCATTATTGTTTTGTTATCCAACCCCAGGCTCTGTCTCACAACCTTTGCTCAAAACATCAGCAATCATAAGTTTTCACTCAGGACTCAGAGCTACCAAGTCTTGTAGCCAAAGCCTTTTGCAGAGGTGGCAGTTCTGGAATATAATGCCTCTACTCTGTACTATTTCTTCTTGACCTCTCTGCTGCCTTTGACACTGTTGATCATGTCCTCCTTCTTCAAAATCTTAAGTCCCTTTTTTTTACACTGTAAACATCAGGCTGTAAACGTCCTATCTTTCCCAAAGTTCATTCATTATCTCTTTTTGTTATAACACCTCATCTTCTTCATCCTGTCTTGTTTGGAGTGTCCCGATGCTTGTTTCTTGGTCCCCTTTTACTTTCTCTTTATACTGCCCCTCTTGGCACACTTAGTAATTACTTTGGGTTCTACTACAACCTGTATACCAGCTATATTTCTCCTCTCCTGGTTTCTCCCCTACTGTTCTAGAACATGTCACTGATTGCCTTTCTTTCATCTGATTGGATATCCGCCCACTTTCTGAAAGTCAATCTCTCTAAAACAGAGCTTCTTATTTGAACTCCTCAAAATACTAACCACCTCTTTTACTCTCCCTGCAAGAGGAGCTTTCTGTCTTTGGTGTTATCTTTGATTCTGGTCTTACCTTTACGTCTCATGTCCAGTCTGTTGACAGATCCTGCTGTTTCCACCATATAACATTGTCCGTGTCTGCCCCTTTTTTACACAAGATGCTGCTAAGGAGCTTGTTCATGCTTTAGTAATTTCTTGCATTGATTCATCTTCCCAGAAACCAACCAACAGAGGGTTGCAATCAATGGAGTATATTCGAAGCTTGGGCTTGCCTCAGGGATCTGTACTTGGACCCATTCTCTTTAATATTTTTATTAGTGATATTGCAGAAAGTCTTGATGGTAAGGTATGTCTTTTTGCTGATGATACTAAGATATGTAACAGGGTTGATGTTCCAGGAGGGATAAGCCAAATGGCTAATGATTTAGGTAAACTAGAAAAATGGTCAGAGTTGTGGCAACTGACATTTAATGTGGATAAGTGCAAGATAATGCAGCTTGGACGTAAAAATCCAAGGACAGAGTACAGAATATTTGATAGAGCCCTAACCTCAACATCTGAGGAAAGGGATTTAGGGGTGATTATTTCTGATGACTTAAAGGTAGGCAGACAATGTAATTGGTTGTATAGGGAGAGGTATTAGCAGTAGAAAGAGGGAAGTGCTCATGCCATTGTACAGAACACTGGTGAGACCTCACTTGGAGTACTGTACACAGTACTGGAGACCCTATCTTCAGAAGGATATTGCTACCTTAGAGAGAGTTCAAAGAAGGGCTACTAAACTGGTTCATGGATTGCAGGATAAAACTTACCAGGAAAGGTTAAATGATCTTAACATGTATAGCTTGGAGGAAAGACGAGACAGGGGGATATGATAGAAACATTTAAATACATAAAGGGAATCAACACAGTAAAGGAGGAGACTATATTTAAAAGAATAAAAATTACCACAACAAGAGGTCATAGTCTTAAATTAGAGGGACAAAGGTTTAAAAATAATATCAGGAAGTATTACTTTACTGAGAGGGCAGTGGATGCATGGAATAGCCTTCCAGCTGAAATGGTAGAGGTTAACACAGTAAAGGAGTTTAAGCATGAGTGGGATAGGCATAAGGCTATCCTAACTATAAGATAAGGCCAGGGACAAATGAAAGTATTTAGAAAATTGGGCAGACTAGATGGGCCGAATGGCTCTTATCTGCCGTCACATTCTATGTTTCTATGTTTCTATACTGCCTCACTACAGTATGTAATGAACGCTACCGCCAGGCTAATTTTCCTCTACTGCCAATCCTCTCACACCTCGCCTCTCTTCTATCCTTATACTGGTTTCCTGCACCTTTTAGATACAATTCAAAATACTAACCAATACCTATAAAGCTCTTAACAACTCTAACCTCTGTTACATATCTTCACTAATTCATAGGTACCCTTTCTTGGTCTCTCCACTCTGCTGGTGACCTTCTCCTGTCTGCTGCCCGCACCCTTACAGCTAACTTGCACTTGCAGGAGTTACTTTGGAACAGTCTCCCTACCCTCATCAGACTCTATCCTACTCTTCAATCATCTAAGATGTCTCCCAAAAATCACCTCTTCATAACAACGTATTGCCTTCCAGACTAACTTCTATTTCATAACCCTGCCTTTTGCTCTCTCTTAAAGAGCAACATTTCAATCCAGTAACCTTCCAGTATTGATACTTTCATACCTTGTCACTTGATTGCTAGTCCCCTTGCTTTTCCTATTTCATTATTTACATCCCACAGCCTCTAGATTGTAAGCCCGTTTGAGCAGGGTCCTCATCTACCTGTTGTTAAAGTAGAATTTTGCAAATGTCTCATTTATTGTTAAATTCCCCCCTTTATAATATTATAAAGTGCTGCAGAATAAGTTGGTGCTGTATAAATGCCAATAATAATAATAAGTGCTAGTGAAGAGACTGGTGTTGTTACAGCTTCCATTGCCAATAATGAAGATAATCCCACATCTTCATAAGCCACAAGATGAAGAGTTGAGGCTAACATGTCAGAATGAAGGACCCACTGGAGGTACAGACCACAGGCTCCCTTGTGCTGTCAGAGTGATGCTCTTGACCAGCTCACAAACATGACATAGGTTACCACCCCTGTGTTAGATAGTAATTCAACAAAATTTAAAAGTATACATCAGAACTGTACATCTACCATAATCAGAATATATATATATTTTTTAAATTCTTTATTTTTGTTGTGCAGGTAGGTACATGACATTTTAAACGCCACAACAGCGTACATATATATTCATATAGATTGAGCAGTGGCATGAGTGCATGCACATTTTTAAATACAAACAATATAACAGGCTTAACATTGATGAATATTTACTGCCATGTAGTGTAGCATGTGAAATAGTTAAGGTTGCTTAGCTGTACACTATTGCAGTATAATGAATGCTGAGACATACAAGTCTGCATGGAAAACAAGGCTGATGATTCAATCGTAGGATATAGCAGACATGAGAATTTCTTGTTAAATATATTAGGTAGGCAGATGAGAAATCTGGCTCACTGAATGGCTAGTACATTGAACCCCCAAGGCTTTACACCCTTAAACATAGCTGCATTATACGCTTTAACACAGGACTTCTAGCGACAACATTGTCGGAATCAGTATGACAATCAGAGACTATGAATTGAGTTGTCAGGAGTAGTATCATGCTAAATGGTACATCATTCCAACCAACCAGGTAGTTATGGGGGGGTTGTGTTTAAAGTTAAATTTAAATATTAGTTGTTCGGTTACATGCTGAGCAGACAAGAGTTATTATGAAGACCCTGGGGTCGAGCTAACTGCTCTGGGGCCTCCCGCAAAGCCTGCCTCCAGGTTAATGCTTCACATAATAATAAATAAGGCAACACTTAATGTGAATATAAACTATACAAACAATAATGCAAACAACATGTGTAGCAATACCAGGGCAGAAAACTCTGGGAGGTATGACAGGCTTGTTACTACTGGTCAGAGCCCTGCTATGAGGGTCAGTGGGCAGAGAGATTATTAAGTAAAGATCATCGGTATTATATTTACATTTTATCAAAGTAGACTAAGTGTTATTTTAAAATCAGTAATATTGGGATAGGATAGATAAACCATGTATTTAAGCAAAATTGACCACAAACAAACTGGTCACAACCTTACCAGGTTTATTAACTACACGACAAAATGCACTGCATTAATATCCAAATTGAAAATTTGAGGTTAAAATAATGAATTTGGAAAAATTCTGTAAATTAGCTCAAGTCACAACTATTTGTGCTTGAGATTTCTGTTGAATTCTTGGCATTCATATTGCAATGTACTACAGTTCAATGTAAATATCATGAATTCAGATGATGATAGAGTTAATATTTTGTTATTATTCACAGAAGAGCTACTTAAGACTGAAGTGCATCACACATTACTGGAAGGATATTGTGGTGTAAAAGGTATCCAACAATAGCTCTATTAATGTTTGTCTCTACCTAGGTTTAATGGATGATAATGTATTTGGTATGCCATGCAGAGATAAATTTACAGCATTAACAGGTCCATATGGTTTAACAATGGTCTTCTGCTTCATCTGGTTCATTTACTGATAAAAGCAATATAAGTAAAGGACAATGAGTCAAACACACAGCGGAACTCATAAAATAATTTGGAATATTATTTTAAGATGAGCTAATTTAGCAAATAGTTCATGTGAATGTACCAAGTATTTTAAAATACTTTAAAAAAGTTTCTAAATATTGCATTTTATAGTATTAACACGTGTATAAATTAAATCATATATAAAATTATGTTGTATAAATACATTACATTTAAAAGTGATTGTATGACATGTTATTTTTCATTAGAAACTGCTAAAGCCAACACAGGAATTAATTGGGTGAACATTGTGTTTATCTGCAACACTTCCAGCAAATGTACAACTCAGTGAATGTACCATCTACTGAATCTGTAATCAGTGTTGGCCTTGTGTGTTGTTTACAAAGTGAGTGATTTAAAAAAGGTTTCCCATTTTTACAACATATCTTAGAGGTCCTTGTTTCTAATGCTTTGGTGTAATAGACTTGCCTACATTTATTTTTATTTAAAATTCCTACTAAAATTAAGCAAAGTATGACTTGAGGGCCTGGTATGGGAAATATTACACTCAAACTAATCACATTTCTATCACGTTTAAAAAACAAAAATTAAAGCAACACTGTCATGCCGAATTTACCTTTCCCCAATCGCTTCCTTTTCTCTTCCTCTCTCAGGATCTGTTCTTCTTTTCTTCCTAACTGATCTAGTTGTTTTTAAAACTCTTATGTTGCTTCTTCTAAGTGTTGCTTCTAAGTGTCTGTGGTTGGAGATATTCTGGAGAGTTTTACAGAAGCTTCAACTGTCTAAGAGTTGTGCTAAGAGTTTTCTTTTTTACTGTTACAGGTAAGATTCATCTGTAGGAAAAGGTTACTGATTGCACAAGGTTTGATTTCCTGTTGGTAATTATAAGGCATTTGATTGGATTAGGTAGCTACTTGCTATTGATTGCTGTGTAAATTAGCTATTGTTTGCTAATAAGCAGAGGCCTACCCAGGTGTTAAACATTCCTAGTGGGAGGTGATTTTAGGAGTATATAAGGGCTGTTGTCATTAGCTTGGCTAATAGAGCTTGGTTGCTTCTTCTAAGTGTTGCTTCTAAGTGTCTGTGGTTGGAGATATTCTGGAGAGTTTTACAGAAGCTTCAACTGTCTAAGAGTTGTGCTAAGAGTTTTCTTTTTTACTGTTACAGGTAAGATTCATCTGTAGGAAAAGGTTACTGATTGCACAAGGTTTGATTTCCTGTTGGTAATTATAAGGCATTTGATTGGATTAGGTAGCTACTTGCTATTGATTGCTGTGTAAATTAGCTATTGTTTGCTAATAAGCAGAGGCCTACCCAGGTGTTAAACATTCCTAGTGGGAGGTGATTTTAGGAGTATATAAGGGCTGTTGTCATTAGCTTGGCTAATAGAGCTTGGTTGCTTCTTCTAAGTGTTGCTTCTAAGTGTCTGTGGTTGGAGATATTCTGGAGAGTTTTACAGAAGCTTCAACTGTCTAAGAGTTGTGCTAAGAGTTTTCTTTTTTACTGTTACAGGTAAGATTCATCTGTAGGAAAAGGTTACTGATTGCACAAGGTTTGATTTCCTGTTGGTAATTATAAGGCATTTGATTGGATTAGGTAGCTACTTGCTATTGATTGCTGTGTAAATTAGCTATTGTTTGCTAATAAGCAGAGGCCTACCCAGGTGTTAAACATTCCTAGTGGGAGGTGATTTTAGGAGTATATAAGGGCTGTTGTCATTAGCTTGGCTAATAGAGCTTGGTTGCTTCTTCTAAGTGTTGCTTCTAAGTGTCTGTGGTTGGAGATATTCTGGAGAGTTTTACAGAAGCTTCAACTGTCTAAGAGTTGTGCTAAGAGTTTTCTTTTTTACTGTTACAGGTAAGATTCATCTGTAGGAAAAGGTTACTGATTGCACAAGGTTTGATTTCCTGTTGGTAATTATAAGGCATTTGATTGGATTAGGTAGCTACTTGCTATTGATTGCTGTGTAAATTGAAGATTATGCTAGCGCTAGTGTACTTATAATCTTAATTTTAATAATGACAGCAGGCGAGTATTTTGCTTTACTCTCTTTACTAAAACTCCATAGCAGTAAAGAAAGTGAATAAACGTTTTAACCAATCAAAATGCAAATAGGGAGTATATTGTTTCAGTCAACAGGCTCCTCCCCCTCTTTCGGAAGCGAACGTCGGAACAGGGAAGAAAATGGTGATAAAGTCTGTAACGAACATCCGTAATGGAATCCAACGGGAATGATGAACTTCTTGGGTTGAGTAGGAAGAAAAAACAGGCACCAACCGGAGAACTTCCGATGCTTGGTCTTTATATGATGAGAAATATCGTTATGGTCATGCCGTAGATGTTCCAAATTCTTTCACACTTAAACTGAAAAGAGAATATGAGAAAGGTTAGGCACCGGTCTTGAAACTGTTTGTAGTCATGACAGTGATCCATCGGATTACATTGCAATAATTTAATTTGTATATTCAGTGTATAGACTACTAGTAGTTAAATAGGCTAATGACAACAGTGACTATCTTATGAACATAAGATTCAAGGAGTTATGAAGAAAAACAGAAGAATGAAGAAATGTAGAGAAGTATGATTAGAGTATGAATAGAGTAGTTCCCCTCCTCCCGGGTGGGAAGGGTGGGAAAATACTCGCCTCCTGTCATTATTAAAATTAAGATTATAAGTACACTAGCGCTAGCATAATCTTCAATTTTATCACATGACAGGAGGCTTCATATTTTGCATTTTTAACGCTGTAGAATCAGAGACATGGCAGCACTGGAATTCGGACGGAAATAGAAGGTGCAGAATGTAGATTCCCTAGACCAATCAGCGGAGCGTAGGATATCCGTTAAGGAGGCACCCGCCATGAAGGCTGAGGATGCTGCTGCTCCGCGTACTGAGTGGGCTCCGAATGTAGTGTCCACACCGGCTAGCGATAGTAACCATCGAACCCATCTTGCTAGGGTGGTGGAAGTGATGGGGACATGTGGTCTGACGTATGATACTAGGAGTTGACCTGATGGTGTAGACCTAAGAGGTAGGGTGGTTTCCACGTACTGTTGTAGTGTGGAGACAACGCAGAGTTGCGGTTCTGTGGGGAAGAAAGGATAAAACACAGATGTGGAGTCCGTCTTAGTGCGGCGAGATATCCGGAATGTAACTCCTTCTGGAGAGATTGAGAAAGCGTCTATGTCCAGTGCTCGAATGTCTGACACTCTGCGGAAGGAGACCAGGCAGAGCAAGACTGTGAGTTTTGCTGATAATTGACGGAGGGAGAGTCTGTCGTTAGTTGGCCAGTCTTTCAGGAATCGGAGGATTACGTCGACGTCCCAGAATTGAGAGTATTTGGGCCCTGGGGGACGTTGTAATCGAATGCCTCTCAGGAGTCGGCATACAAGTGGTTCTTTGCCAACTGGAATCCCTTGTATGGGGACGTGGGCCGCTGAAATAGCTGAGCGAATTACATTAAGTGATCTGTAAGAACGTCCTAATGAGAAAAGGTGAGATAGGAAGTTCAAAATTGCTGAGACAGGGGCCGTAAATGGATCGAAGTTCCGTTCCAGACACCAAGTGGACCAGGAATTCCAGGCGGATAGATAGCATCTTCTGGTTCCGGGGGCCCATGAGTCCCATAGCAGTTCTTTAGCAGCCTGCGATAGTTCGCCGACTTGCCAGGAGCCCCTGAAAGCGTCCAAACCACCAGATGGAGATGGTTGTCTAGCATTAGTGGATGAGGGTTGCCTTTTGGATCTGTTAGAATGTATTGATGATGAGGTAGTAGAAGGGGATCGTGGCATGATAGAGCTAGGAGATCTGGGAACCATGGTTGTCCCCTCCATAGTGGAGTGATGAGTATTAGTGAGGTTTGCTGATTCTTCAGATAGTGTATGGTCCTCGCTATCATGGCGAAGGGAGGGAAGGCGTAGGCTCCCGTGATTGGCCAAGGTTGTAGGAATGCATCCACTGCTGCGCTCTCCGGGTCCGGGAGCCAGCTGAAGTATAATTTCGTTTGTCTGTTGTTGCGGGACGCAAACAGGTCCAAGTGGAGTGGACCTAGGCATTCCGCAATGCAGTTGAAGATTTGTGGATCTAGTTTCCAGTCGCTGGTGTCCCGCCAGTGGCGTGAGAACCAATCCGCTGTGAGGTTTGTCTCTCCTGGGAGGTATTCCGCCGTGAGGGAGATGTTGCGGGGTAGGCAAAAATCGAAAATTTCTTTTGTTATTTCTGATAGGAGACGTGAGCGGGCTCCTCCTAGGCGGTTGATGTAACGGACTGCGGAAATGTTGTCCATCCGGAGAAGGATGCAACAGTCCGACTTGTCCTTTGCTAGGCTTCGGATCGCGAAAGACCCGGCTAGGAGTTCTAGGCAGTTTATATGTAAGTTGAGGTCTTGGGATGTCCAAGCACCTCCTGTCGATACATTTTCGCTCGTCGCTCCCCATCCCCAGAGGCTGCGTCTGATTCTAATATCATGTCGGGAGCTTTCCCGAAGATGGCTCGGCCGTTCCATGCTTCCATGCTGTCCAGCCACCATCTGAGTTCGTCTCTGACTTCCTCTGTCATCGGGACCGGCTGATCGTATGAGGGGTTTTGCCTGAGAAAGGAAGCTTTGAGGCGTTGCATTGCCCTGTAGTGAAGTGGACCTGGAAATATAGCTTGAATGGAGGCCGAGAGAAGCCCTACGATGCGTGCGAGGGTGCGGAGTGGAATGGTGTGGGAGCGGATGGCCCTGCGTAATTCCTTGCGAATGGCTGAGATTTTTGCCGTCGGTAGCCGTAGAGCGCTGGAGGTGGAATCTATCTCGAATCCCAAAAATTGAACTGTTTGTGATGGGGAGATAGCTGATTTTTGAAAGTTCACTGTGAAGCCCAGGGATGATAGGAGATCCGTGGTGTAGCGTGTGTGTTGTATCAGTCTGAGTCTGTCTGAGCAGAACAGAAGGAGGTCGTCCAGGTATATAATGCAACGAATGCCTTGAGCTCGAAGATGTGCGACCACGGGTTTCAGCAGTTTGGTGAAACACCATGGGGCCGAACTGAGGCCGAAGGGGAGGCACGTGAATTGCCAGGGACGGCCTTGCCAATGGAAACGAAGGTATTGTCTGCAGGATTGATGGACGGGTACTGATAGATACGCGTCCTTGAGATCCAGCCTCGTGAACCAATCCTTGTCTTGTAGGAGGTCTCTTAAAAGATGAATGCCTTCCATCTTGAAATGGTTGTAAGTGACGTATTGGTTGAGTTGTCGTAGGTTTATGACAGGTCGTAGATCGCCCGTTTTCTTCTTGACTAAGAAGATGTTGCTGAAGAAACCTCGAGGTTCGGACGCGGGTTCTATCGCGCCTTTTGAGTATAGGGTTCGTAGTTCTTCGTTGATGAGAGATTTGTCTGTTCTTGAGCAGTTGATGGGACGTGGTATTTCCGTCTGTCGGGGTTGGTCTACGAAGTCTATGACGTAGCCTCGTACTGTCTGTAGGATCCATGCGTCCGCGGATATTGAGGTCCATTCCTGGAAGAAAAGAGATATGCGACCTGCTGTATGCATTGGAAGGGAAACATGAGTGAATTGGTTGCTTACCTGAGGAGAAACGTGCTCTGCCTCGAGTGCGTGGTCCGCGACCTCTGTCTGCGCCTCGTGTGTAGGAAGATGGTCGGTATCCCATCTCTGGGTAAAAAGGCTG
Source organism: Pelobates fuscus (assembly GCF_036172605.1). NCBI lineage: Eukaryota > Metazoa > Chordata > Amphibia > Anura > Pelobatidae > Pelobates > Pelobates fuscus. The sequence goes on along the minus strand of NC_086324.1, from coordinate 94,154,132 downwards.
TGGTCTTGTAGCTCTGGGGCCTGAGGGCCAGAAGCGGCTGGCAGCACGGCCCCTTTGGCGGCCAGCCCGTCCAAAAACACCCCTAGAGGGGTTTTGTCTAAAGACTCTTCTCATTGATGATTGAGCCTTGTTCAGGGATGTGTAGACGTTAACATGTCTGCTTAATTCTTTGAGAAATTGTTCTCCGAAAAGCTTGCCCTGTGCCATAGGACCTAACTCCTTGGTGCCCAACTCCACCAATTCCCCGTCAATGCGGAGAAGTGCTGCTTTGCGTCGCTCAGATGATAAGGCGACATTGGCATTACCCACAAAACAAAAGCACCTTTGTGCCCATTCCCGCACGTCATGCGCCCATTCGCGCACCATAGTAGGGTCAAATTGATCGGCTTTGGCTAGAGCATCATCAGCCAAGTACATAATTCTGGATAGTGGTCCCACCGAGTCCAGAAGTTTATCTTGAACCCCTCTAAACCCTTTTTCCACGCCTTTTCGTGGGTCACGGCCACCTCGTGACATAAAAGTTGTCATCACTTGGTCAAATTCTGGCGTGTCCGCCACGTGGTCGGGTAGAAAAGGCCTTGGGCATTCTGACCTCAAACGGTTGCGGACCGTTTTGTCCATGGGCTTTCGTAGCCAGAGGTGCATAAATCTCGCTAGGTGGTCAGGTGGTGTCCAATCGCTTGAGCGAGGGTGTCTAATTTTTCTTGGGTCAAAAAGTTTTTGTCCCAGTGGGTCAAGGATGGTGTCTTCATCCTCTTGCGCGTTTTCCGCATTATCTTGGTCTTGGGGTTCTCCCATGAATGTGTGTTGCGGAAAAAAGGATTGGGATCCGGAGTCTGAACCCCAACCACCTTCATTGGAGTCTGAGTCCTCCGCTTGCCATTCATCTAAAATGGCCATGGGTTTAGTTTGGGACTGTTCTTCATCCGAAGAGTAGTCGTGTTGAGGATTCGTGATGGTGGCAGAAATGGGTTTAGCGCGTTTAGCGGGGTTTTTACTTTTATGTGAGTGGTCTTTTTCACCTTTCCACTGGCGTTTGCCCGTGAGAGTTTCAGGGCTTTTGTGAGATTCTTGTGCATCAGAATCGGAGTCATGGCGGGATGGGTGGGCTTTAGATGGTTTCCTCTTGTCGGAGCCAGAGGCCATCATCTTGGAGAGAACTTTCTCCATTGAGGCAGAAACGGCCTCGTTCACCATATTTTGGAGATCTGTGGTTTGAGAGGTCTCCATGGTGTCTGGGTATATGATTGGCACAGGGCGTGGTAGAGGTCAGTCTGCTGTATTTTAGTCGATATAGACTGTAGTAATATCGCTATGCAATACCCCAGCAGGGTGCAATAACGTAAAAAATTTTTGTATAGTAGTACAATCGGGACCCCAGCAGGGTTATTAGAATAAATAATAATAATAATAATAATAAAACCGAGTACCCCAGCAGGGTCTAGACGGTATAGTAACTGGTCAGATGTAAGCCAGATAACCCCAGCAGGGTTGTAATAAATGATACCCCAGCAGGGTATGAGTAGTGGTATGTTGGAGATTAAGCTCCAGCAGGATAGTAATCCGATTTATATAATCACCCCAGCAGGGTGTATAGTGTCCAATGGGCTAGTAACAGGTGTAACCACTAGGCCCCAGCAGGGCAAATAGACCACTTGTTGGGATTTTAAATGTATTCTGGGCCTCACCCAGTATGACAGAGGTGGCCACAAAGCGACCTCCTTAGCAGCACAATATATAGGGCAGCACCCCAGTCAGGCACAGGTTAATACCTGATGTGCCTTTAAACAGCTTGAGTGACTGACCTCTTGTAGCAGACTGTAGATAATGAAAAGGTTAGATAATAAAATAGTATATATGAGGAAAAAAGGTAAATAAAACATTCACATGAGGTAAAATAGGGAAGAGCCAAAAACTCTGACCTGTCTGCGATGGAGCAGTAAAGAAAGAGGGGGAGGAGCCTGTTGACTGAAACAATATACTCCCTATTTGCATTTTGATTGGTTAAAACGTTTATTCACTTTCTTTACTGCTATGGAGTTTTAGTAAAGAGAGTAAAGCAAAATATGAAGCCTCCTGTCATGTGATAAAATTAGCTATTGTTTGCTAATAAGCAGAGGCCTACCCAGGTGTTAAACATTCCTAGTGGGAGGTGATTTTAGGAGTATATAAGGGCTGTTGTCATTAGCTTGGCTAATAGAGCTTGGTTGCTTCTTCTAAGTGTTGCTTCTAAGTGTCTGTGGTTGGAGATATTCTGGAGAGTTTTACAGAAGCTTCAACTGTCTAAGAGTTGTGCTAAGAGTTTTCTTTTTTACTGTTACAGGTAAGATTCATCTGTAGGAAAAGGTTACTGATTGCACAAGGTTTGATTTCCTGTTGGTAATTATAAGGCATTTGATTGGATTAGGTAGCTACTTGCTATTGATTGCTGTGTAAATTAGCTATTGTTTGCTAATAAGCAGAGGCCTACCCAGGTGTTAAACATTCCTAGTGGGAGGTGATTTTAGGAGTATATAAGGGCTGTTGTCATTAGCTTGGCTAATAGAGCTTGGTTGCTTCTTCTAAGTGTTGCTTCTAAGTGTCTGTGGTTGGAGATATTCTGGAGAGTGTTGCTTCTAAGTGTCTGTGGTTGGAGATATTCTGGAGAGTGTTGCTTCTAAGTGTCTGTGGTTGGAGATATTCTGGAGAGTGTTGCTTCTAAGTGTCTGTGGTTGGAGATATTCTGGAGATAAACTGGAGGTAATCTGAGGTATTCAGGAGGATAAATAAAAAGTTAAGATTCATTTGATTTAAATAATTGATCTCATTGGAATGGCAGACTTAGTTCAGTGTAATAGTTGCTATGCATTTGTTTCGCGTTCCACTTTTTGGAGGTTTAGTTGTTGTCTAATCTGTAGACAGTTCTCTATCTTGCGGCAGGAGATTGTATTTTTGAAATCTGAGATTTGTAAATTATCTGGTAAACAAACTCAGGCTGGAACTGCTGCAAAGCCACTGCCACAGAGACATACTAGGAATGGCAGCTGGATTACTGTAGGATCTGGTCGACTTAGAGTTGTGGATAAAAGGCATATTGCACAGTCTGTTGCTCTACATAATTCATTTTCTGCACTTTCAGAGTGTAGTGGTGTCCTGGAGAGAGGCACTGAGGCTAGTGGTGTCCTGGAGAGAGGCACTGAGGCTAGTGGTGTTGTGCAGAGAGGCACTGAGGCTAGTGGTGTTGTGCAGAGAGGCACTGAGGCTAGTGGTGTTGTGCAGAGAGGCACTGAGGCTAGTGGTGTTGTGCAGAGAGGCACTGAGGCTAGTGGTGTTGTGCAGAGAGGCACTGAGGCTAGTGGTGTTGTGCAGAGAAGCACTGAGGCTAGTGGTGTTGTGCAGAGAGGCACTGAGGCTAGTGATGTTGTGCAGAGAGGCACTGAGGCTAGTGGTGTTGTGCAGAGAGGCACTGAGGCTAGTGGTGTTGTGCAGAGAGGCACTGAGGCTAGTGGTGTTGTGCAGAGAGGCACTGAGGCTAGTGGTGTTGTGCAGAGAGGCACTGAGGCTAGTGGTGTTGTGCAGAGAGGCACTGAGGCTAGTGCTGTTGTGGAGAGAGGCACTGAGGCTAGTGGTGTTGTGAAGAGAGGCTTGAAGACTATGATGAGGCCTAATAGAAAGCAGTTGTTGTTGGGGGATTCCATCATAAGAGGTGTGGAGATGGACAATGGTGGTCTTGTGAGGTGTCTTCCCGGAGCTACTGCTCACAGAGACAGGAGACGTATCTGTAATATTGTTAAGCAAGCAAAGCAGGAAGGGGAATTGGATGTACTTGTCCATTTAGGGACAAATGACTTGGCTTGCAATGAGGTTTCAGAGGTTAAGGAAGTTTTTAGTGTTTTTGCCAATGATATACGGCAGGTTGCTTCCACACTGTCATTCTCTGAAGTTCTGCCTGTGCATAACACTCAGAATGACAGGCGGATGCGTATTAGGGACTTTAACTTGTGGCTTGGTGATTGGTGTCGGGAGCAAGGATTTGGCTTTATTGCTCATGGTAGCTCTGTTTGGAATGGAAATAAACTGTACAAAAAAGATGGTTTGCATCTTTCTCAAAAGGGAACAAATGTTCTCAGTGAGCAGTTCAGAGGTTTTGCTAAGATGTATTTAAACTAGGATGGGGGGGCAAAAGGGTGATAAAACATCAATCCAATTGTCCCCCAAAACAAGGACAGAAGGTGCCTGTAGCAAGTGTGTTAAAAAATGATAAGCTTAGAGTCATGTCTACAAATGCTCGCAGTTTAGGGAATAAGATCCATGAACTTGTGGCAATAATGGCAACTGATAGTGTAGATTTAGTCGCTGTTACTGAGACATGGTATAATGAAAAAATGACTGGGACATAGCAATACCAGGGTACTCTTTATATAGAAAAGACAGGGAAGGCAAGAAAGGGGGAGGGGTGGCCCTGTATGTGAAGGATAGCATAAAATCTAGCCTAATAAAGGTTAGTGAGACGAACATAGAGTCCATTTGGGTTACGTTAGAATTTGGTAATCACACAGTAGTTCGTGTAGGTGTGATTTATAGGCCCCCAGGACAAATTGAAGAGTTAGATAATCTACTAGTTGAAGAAATAGCTAAAATGACAATGAAGTTATCACCATGGGTGACTTTAATCTTCCTGATGTGAATTGGAAAACAAAAATAGCTACTTGTGCCAGAAGCACACATATTCTAAACTCCCTACTGGGATTGTCTCTAAACCAAGTCGTTGAGGAGCCAACTCGTAAAGAGGCCATACTAGATTTAGTGTTAACAAATGGAGATTTGGTATCAGATATTACTGTAGGTGAAAGTTTAGGATCCAGTGATCATCAGTCAGTGTGGTTTAATATAAGAACAGTGACTGAGTCACACCACACAAAAACAAAAGTTTTCGACTTTAGAAAAACAGACTTTTCTAAAATTAGAATATGTGTAAAGGAGTCATTATCAGACTGGAGCAATTTAAATGGAGTCCAAAATAAATGGGATTATTTAAAAGCTGCACTACTGAAGGCAACAGAAAATTGCATTAGGCTTGTCAGTAAAAGCAAAAAATTCAAGAAACCACTGTGGTACTCCGCAGATGTGGCCAAAATAGTAAAAAACAAAAAGTTAGCATTTAGTAATTATAAAAAAACCCAGAGTGAGGAAGACAGAACGACCTATAAGATTAGGCAGAAAGAGGCTAAGCAAGTTATAGCTTCCAAATCACACACAGAAGAGAAAATAGCACAGTCAGTAAAAAAGGGGGACAAAACTTTTTTTAGATACATAAATGAGAAAAGAAAAGTAAAACAAGGATTAGTTAGATTAAAAACAAAAGAAGGAAGGTATGTAGATGAGGATAAAGGTCTAGCTGACTGCCTCAATTAATATTTTTGTTCGGTATTTACAGCTAAAAATGAAGGAAAGGGACCTCTGTTAAAAAAAAGGATAAATGAGTCATTTATTACACGTGAGTTTACAGAGGAAGAGGTTCTATTTCAACTGTCAAAAGTAAAGACAAATAAGTCAATGGGACCTGATGGAATACACCCAAAGCTATTAAAAGAGCTTAGTGGTGTACTAGCAAAACCATTAACAGATTTATTTAACCAATCATTGTTAACAGGAGTAGTCCCAGAAGATTGGAAGTTAGCGAATGTTGTGCCCATTCACAAGAAAGGTAATAGGGAGGAGTCGGGCAACTATAGGCCAGTAAGCCTTACTTCAGTAGTGGGGAAAGTGATGGAAACCATGTTAAAGGATAGGATTGTTGAACATCTAAAAACACATGGATTTCAAGATCAGAGACAACATGGGTTTACTTCAGGGAGATCATGCCAAACTAATCTTATTGATTTTTTTGATTGGGTAACTAAAATTATAGATCAGGGTGGTGCAGTAGACATTGCTTACCTAGATTTCAGTAGGGCTTTTGACACTGTTGCACATAGAAGGCTTATCAATAAACTGCAATCTTTGAGTTTGGATTCCAATATTGTTGAATGGGTAAGGCAGTGGCTGAGTGACAGGCAACAGAGGGTTGTAGTCAATGGAGTATATTCGAAGCTTGGGCTTGTCACCAGTGGGGTACCTCAGGGATCTGTACTTGGACCCATTCTCTTTAATATTTTTATTAGTGATATTGCAGAAGGTCTTGATGGTAAGGTGTGTCTTTTTGCGGATGATACTAAGATATGTAACAGGGTTGATGTTCCAGGAGGGATAAGCCAAATGTCAAATGATTTAGGTAAACTAGAAAAATGGTCAGAGTTGTGGCAACTGACATTTAATGTGGATAAGTGCAAGATAATGCATCTTGGACGTAAAAACCCAAGGGCAGAGTACAGAATATTTGATAGAGTCCTAACCTCAACATCTGAGGAAAGGGATTTAGGGGTGATTATTTCTGAGGACTTAAAGGTAGGCAGACAATGTAATAGAGCAGCAGGAAATGCTAGCAGAATGCTTGGTTGTATAGGGAGAGGTATTAGCAGTAGAAAGAGGGAAGTGCTCATGCCATTGTACAGAACACTGGTGAGACCTCACTTGGAGTACTGTACACAGTACTGGAGACCATATCTTCAGAAGGATATTGATACCTTAGAGAGAGTTCAAAGAAGGGCTACTAAACTGGTTCATGGATTGCAGGATAAAACTTACCAGGAAAGGTTAAAGGATCTTAACATGTATAGCTTGGTGGAAAGACGAGACAGGGGGGATATGATAGAAACATTTAAATACATAAAGGGAATCAACACAGTAAAGGAGGAGACTATATTTAAAAGAAGAAAAACTACCACAACCAGAGGACATAGTCTAAAATTAGAAGGACAAAGGTTTAAAAATAATATCAGGAAGTATTACTTTACTGAGAGGGTAGTGGATGCATGGAATAGCCTTCCAGCTGAAGTGGTAGAGGTTAACACAGTAAAGGAGTTTAAGCATGCGTGGGATAGGCATAAGGCTATCCTAACTATAAGATAATGCCAGGGACTAATGAAAGTATTTAGAAAACTGGGCAGACTAGATGGGCCGAATGGTTCTTATCTGCCGTCACATTCTATGTTTCTATGTTTCTAAGCCAAGTCCAGACATCAGGACAGAGCAGAGCAGATCATGACAGGGATGTGGAGTTGTACCTCTATCTGATTTACTTCACTGATTTACTGTTACTTTACTTCAGAAGTTTTGATCATATGCCTTGCCTTTAATGCAGTTGACCTCACTTTAATGACTAAAAATCTGTATTAAAGCTGCACTGTCATGCCAAACTTACTTTTCTTTAATCGATTACTCTTCTCCCCCGATGCCCTCTGTTCTTCATTTCTTCCTAAATAACAATAGTCCCCCCTGACCCCACCTATGAGCAGTGTAAAAATGTTAACCTCCCCCCAGGTGACTAGGGGTCCCAAGCTCCTAGTCACCCCTCCCACCCAAGAGAAAAAAAATAAACCCCTACCTACCCCCCTCACCCTAAAAATAGTGAGGGAGGAACAAGAGAACTAAATACCTGTAAAAACTAAATAAAACTTACCATTTAATGTCTTCTTCTTTTCAAAATATTTTTTTAGCCCCCAAAAAAGCCCAAAATACCCATCACACATTGAAAATAAAATAAAAAAATATGACGGAAAAAAAAACCTGATGCTATCAAACAACCAATCAGAGAGTTATGAGTCAAATTACACAGCATGGGACTTTCCCATGCTGTGTAAAATGACACAGCGCACTCTGATTGGTTGGGTTTCAAGCCAACCAATCAGAGTGCTGTGACAGGTAAATTTAGAGACTTACCTGTCAGTCTCTTCATTTACCTGTCAGAGCACTCTGATTGGTTGGCTTTATCCATAATGGGGTTACCGTATCCTGGTAACCCCATTATGGATAAAGCTTGGCCTTGTAGAGGCAATTAGTAGAGAGATGTGAACAAAAATATTCTTTTTTTTTTTTTTTTACCTGATAGAAACAGGAAACAATAATGAACCAATAAGCCGGCTTATATGGTAGAATGACATTCAGGAAATCTGAAATTGAGGTGTAGTATGTCAAGAAAGGAAAGGATATCCTTAAAATATCATTCGAACATGATATTAACCCCTCCTACTTGCTTAATAATTCTAACAGTATTAGAATGACTAATCACAAAGATTAACTTAACAGATAATTGATGAACTGTATCTTAGCATAACTACCATAAGTAACTTGCCGATTATAATTAGTAAACCTAGTTTTGACCTGGATTAACTGAGAGATCCCCCTCCTAAACAGTTGACAGCTGTATTGTTTCTCAGTACCATGTATTACACAGTGATCTCCCCATTTACTAACCGAATCACGTGACAGTAAAGTGCACAAATTAGTCATGTTTAATATAAGGAATGGACCTTATATAGCAGGTCTGGTAAATAGTTTGTCTGTTTGTTCGAATGAACATGAATAGAAAGATATGTCTGAATGGCGGGAATAGCCCGAACGTCGCCATTCTCGACGATTACCTTGATCGATCGTTTTGTTTGGGTGAACGCTGATTGTAGTTTGACTGAACTTGCACAAATGGAGGACGCTGAAAACTGGCGGGAAGTACGAATGGAGCCCGGAACCAGAAGTACAAGCTGCCGAGGAGACGGGTATACAGAAAACGTCACGCCGAAGGTAAGAAGGGGGTAGCATTTTATAGGAACGCTAACTCCTCCCACAAATACAGGCCTGCGGCCTTAAGCATATATATATATTTTTTTTTTCACTTCATGTACTACTTTCATTGTAACCACAGTTATGTTTCTAAAAGTGTATAATGTTCTAAATATAAAAAAAATATGTATTTTACTTTATTTGTAAGATACTTTCAAATAATAGGGTATCATAGGACCTATTGGAAAATCTAGTCTATTACAAGTATGGATTGTGGATAAGAGTTGTACGCAAGAGGGGTTAATTCTTATTATTTTTGTTTCCTCAGAGCTGGATAGAAGTTAATGATGCTCTTATTGTTGAAAGCAGCTATTATAAAAGTGCAAATGGCAATTAAAGGATAATAGAAGAAAATACTGCATACTTGAGTAAGTTGTGTCATCTATAAAGTTGTAGCATTAGACATATTTGTATTCCATGTATTTGTATCTCCAAGATCTCTGTTCTACATACAATGCACTTTTTAACAAATGGTGCAGTTTTCAAACATCTGCAAGTAGTGCATCTATGACTCCAAGATACAGAAAGATATAGAAGCCTATTCTTCAAGAATGGTTTTGTTTATAAAAGATAATTGGTACATAGCCTGGTTCTGTGTTGAGTGCTTTCAAGCATTTCTTAATTAACTCTCATTATCTATAACACCACATGATTATGAGCTTGACAGCTTGTGTGATGTACACACTCAATAACACATTGTTATTGAAACCTGCAGAATAGACAACATGAATGTTTAATAATCCATCTGCAAATGTTACCATCATTGAAAAAACAAGTGTCCCTTACTCATTTTTTAAAAGTGACTTAAAATGTAATGTCACGTGTGTTTTTGTTTATTGAAATAATCCTATGATCAAACAAAAAGTTTACTTGTACTTGTATTTGTCTAGCGTTAAAACTATGTGCTATTTAAATACAGTGAGGGAAAAAAGTATTTGATCCCCTGCTGATTTTGAAAGTTTGTCCGCTGACAAAGAAATGATCAGTCTATCATTTTAATGGTAGGTGTATTTTAACAATAAGAGACAAAATAACAAAAACAAAAATCCCGAAGAACGCATGTCAAAAAAGTTATAAATTGATGTGCATGTCTATAAGTGAAATAAGTATTTGATCCCCTATCAATCAGCAAGATTTCTGGCTCTCAGTTGTCTTTTATACTGGTAACCTCAGCTTGATACCTGTATAAAAGACACCTGCCCACAGAAGCAATCAATCAGATTCCAAACTCTCCACCATGGCCAAGACCAAAGAGCTGTAATAGAAACATAGAAACATAGAAGGTGACGGCAGATAAAAAACATTGGGCCCATCTAGTCTGCCCAATTTTAAAAAAAATACTTTCATTAGTCCCTGGCCTTATCTTATAGTTAGGATAGCCTTATGCATATCCCACGCATGCTTAAACTCCTTTACTGTGTTAACCTCTACCACTTCAGCTGGAAGCCTATTCCGTGCATCCACTACCCTCTCAGTAAAGTAATACTTCTGGATATTATTTTTAAACCTTTGCCCCTCTAATTTAAGACTATGTCCTCTTGTTGTGGTAGTTTTTCTTTTTTTAAATATAGTCTTCTCCTTTACTGTGTTAATTCCCTTTATGTATTTAAATGTTTCTATCATATCCCCCCGTCTCGTCTTTCCTCCAAGCTAGTTCCTTTAACCTTTCCTTGTAAGTTTTATCCTGCAATCCATGAACCAGTTTAGTAGCCCTTCTCTGAAATCTCTCTAAGGTATCAATATCCTTGTGGAGATACGGTCTCCAGTACTGCGTACAATACTCCAAGTGAGGTCTCACCAGTGTTCTGTACAATGTCATGAGCACTTCCCTCTTTCTACTGCTAATACCTCTCCCTATACAACCAAGCATTCTGCTAGCATTTCCTGCTGCTCTATTACATTGTCTGCCTACCTTTAAGTCTTCAGAAATAATCACCCCTAAATCCCTTTCCTCAGATGTTGAGGTTAGGACTCTATCAAATATTCTGTACTCTGCCCTTGGGTTTTTACGTCCAAGATGCATTATCTTGCACTTATCCACATTAAATGTCAGTTGCCACAACTCTGACCATTTTTCTAGTTTACCTAAATCATTTGCCATTTGGCTTATCCCTCCTGGAACATCAACCCTGTTACATATCTTAGTATCATCAGCAAAAAATACATACCTTACCATCAAGACCTTCTGCAATATCACTGATAAACACATTAAAGAGAATGGTTCCAAGTACAGATCCCTGAGGTACCCAACTGGTGACAAGCCCATGCTTCGAATATACTCCATTGACTACAGCCCTCTGTTGCCTGTCACTCAGCCACTGCCTTACCCATTCAACAATATTGGAATCCAAACTTAAGGATGTCAGAGACAGGATTGTAGACCTACACAAGATATCGCCAAGCAGCTGTCAAGGTTCTCACCATGCCATAGAGAAGGCCAGGCATGGCCACCCCATGGGTGCCCGACAGGGGATTTGAACCTGGGTACTTTGCTGTGCTCGGCCTGCTATCTGCTTTTGAGCCACAGCAGGTCTGTTTATTTTGCTATCCTGGGCCTGCTATCTGCTTTTGAGCCACAGCTGGTCTGTTTATTTTGAGCTGTTCTAGCCCTATTATTCCTGGCTATGTCTGCAGCACTGGGGGCAGGACTTTGTCTGTGGTCATTGCAAGTGCATCACCTGACTGAGATCAGTCATCAGCAGGGTATATAAACACAGCCTCACCCTGGGAACTTTATCAAGTCTTTGATCCTGTTGTATGTGTTCAGTTCCTGTGTCCCAGTCTCTTGAACTTATACTCCAAATTGACCCCGGCTTCTGTTTTTGTTTATCCTAATATCTGGCATCCCTGGACTTCGACTATGCTTCGTTAATCCTGACCTCTGGAATCCTTTGACTTTGGCTATCCCTTAACTATCCTGCTGTTTGTGTCCTTGTCGGTACTACATTGGAATTATCTTTCCTGCAAAGACCCCGTGCACAGATTCACAGTTCAGGTAGCTTCTTATCTGGTCACTTTGAACTGTCTATCAGCAAGGGTGAGCAAACATATCTGCGCTACAGACTCCCATCTCAGGTAAGAACCCTGACAGCGGCTTGGTGCATTGGTGTGATTATTTGTAAATGGAAGAAACACAAAATAACTGTCAGTCTCCCTCGGCCTAGTGCTCCATGCAAGATCTCACCTCGTGGAGTTTCAATGATCATGAGAACGGTGAGGAATCAGCCCATAACTACAAAGGAGGATCTTGCTAATGACCTCAAGGCAGCTGGGTAATTGGTAACACCATGAAGGACTGAAATCCTGCAGCCCCCGCAAGGTAGGGGGACCTTGCGGGCGCTGCAGGATTTCAGTCCTTCACAATAGCAAACTTCAGTCCATGTTCAATAGCAAACTTCAGATGGGCCTGTACACGTGCTTTCTTGAGCAGGGGGGCTCAAGAAAGCACGTGTACAGGCCCATCTGAAGTTTGCTATTGCAAATCTGCATGATTCAGAGGAGAACTGTGTGGAAGTGTTGTGGTCAGATGAGACCAAAATTGAGCTCTTTGGCATCAACTCAACTCGCTGTGTTTGGAGAAGGAGGAATGCTGCTTATGACCTCAAGAACACCATCCTCACTGTCAAACATGGAGGTGGAAACATTATGCTTTGGAGGGTGATTGTCTGCTAAGGGGACAGGAAAACTGCACAGCATCAAATGGACGATGGACAGGGCCATGTACCATCAAATCGTGAGGGGCAACCTCCTTCCCTCAGCCAGGGCATTGAAAATGGGTCATAGTTACATAGTTACATAGTTACATAGTTAGATAGCTGAAAAGAGACTTGCGTCCATCAAGTTCAGCCTTCCTCACACCTGTTTTTTGCTGTTGATCCAAAAAAAAAAAAAAAACCCAGTTTGAAGCACAATTTTGCAACAAGCTAGGACAAAAAATTCCTTCTTGACCCCAGAATGGCAGTCAGATTTATCCTTGAATCAAGCAGTTATTACCCTACATTGAAAGATTATATCCTTGAATATTCTGTCTTTGCAAGTATGCATCTAGTAGCTGTTTGAACATCTGTATGGACTCTGATAAAACCACTTCTTCAGGCAGAGAATTCCACATCCTGATTGTTCTTACAGTAAAAAACCCTTTCCTTTGCCTTAGACGAAATCTTCTTTCTTCTTTCTTTCGTCATGGATGGGTATTCTAGCATGACAATAACCCAAAACACACAGCCCAGGCAACAAAGGAGTGGCTCAAGAAGAAGCACAATACGGTCCTGGAGTGGCCTGCCCAGTCTCCAGACCATAATCCCACAGAAAAGCTGTGGAGGGAGCTGAAGGTTCGAGTTGCCAAATGTCAGCCTTGAAACCTTAATGACTTGGAGAAGATCTGCAAAGAGGAGTGGGACAAAATCCCTCCTGAGATGTGTGCAAACCTGGTGGCCAACTAGAAGAAAGATCTGACCTCTGTGATTGCCAGCAATGGTTTTGCCACCAAGTACTTAGTCGAAGGGGTCAAATAATTCATTCATTAAAATGCAAATCAATTTATAACTTTTTTACATGTGTTTTTCTGGGGTTTTTTTTTTTGTTTTTTTTTGTTGATTATTCTGTCTCTAAATGTTAAAATACACCTATCATTCAAATTATAGACTGGTCATTCCTTTGTAAGTGGGCAAAAGTTCAAAATCAGCAGGGAATCAAATACTTGTTTTCCCTCACTGTATTATTAACTCAAAATGCATATGCAATAAATCCGATACCATATATATTTCTAACCAATCATACTTCTCCTATGATGTATCTGTTCGGTAATTCTGTGGACTTTGCTGGAATGTTCCTTTAGTACTTCGAAAGTATTCATCAAGACAACACTTACAGATTCAGTTGTCTGTTTCACAATTGCTATATGTGTACATTTCAGGACAGACAGGTTAACCTATTTGTAAAGAACTGTTTCACTATTTTCGGTTGCAAAGCTTTGCATCAAAGCTTCAATTTACCTCTGTGGCGGAACCAGCCCCGCCACTTGTGCCTGGAGAGGACTGCTTGACAGCCTCTTGCCCTGTGATTATGGTCCCTGGGTGGTTTGGCCCTTGAAATAACTGATTTGGGCATGTTGTATTGTATTATGCTGCTACTGGCCCTTTAAGAACCATCCGGGGACATACTGTGGAGTTACTGGGTGGCCACCATTTCATGTATCAGAGGCACATGGTGAGAACAATGGATGAAGCACATGGTGAGAACAATGGATGGCGGCCATTTTAACTCACAGACACTGTTGTGACTTTTCCACACGGTGCCATCCCGCCGGTATTTGGTACACAAAGACATTGTGCAGTAGTTTTAAACTATACAACAGGGGACACATTATACAGTAATTATTTTTTATATAATCTGTGTATGTTCTGCGGAATCTGCATTAAACTGTATCTTCCAAACTACTGAACGGATCTGGGTGAATTTTGGATATGGGGTTCACCCAGATCCCCCGGTTCTGAGGATATACTTTATATGGGGTTATTGCATGTTTTGGGGTCCCTGTGATATGTTTTAAAAAACTGTATTCCTCTGCCTGTGATAATGATGTTACCCATTGTGTTCAGTAATCATGTCACAGGCAGAGGGGAGGATTTTGTGTGGGAGTGTCTGTGTGTATTGGACGGATTGATTGGTTGTTCTGTAAAACCCTGTGAGCTGTACTATGTTTGTGGATTGGGAATAAAAGAGACTGTATGTGCCAGTACAGTCAGATTCTGTTTGACCCTCAAAACGAAGTGTCGTCTCGTTATTGGGGGAATTGGATTGTATGCTGACTGCCAGGAGTGTAAACCTTTCATATGTTTTTTCCTGTTTGGCTGTTTCTAGGATTCGTGTAGTTTGCAGTTCGGGAGATTGGTGCTTACAGTAGCTGCCTGTGCATCTGGAAAGGGGAATATCGCCTAAACGTTTTTTAACCTCTTGTGTGCAAAACAGTCCATTACAACCTCTGCTGCACAACAGGGATATATTTAGTTTGAAACACTTCCTTTAGATTGATAGGTGATATCGGTGAAGATATAACTTATGATGATTGGCAAGATATCTTGTAAATTATATCTACACATTTTTTTAAAAAAAATACCAAACTTGGTTTTAAATCTGATGATATTATTAGAAGGATACTACATTGATCTGTTATGTACTAAGAACAAGTAGTTTACCTCAGCTATAAAGAACAGGGAATTAATACTGTAATAAGGTGGTATATCACCAATTTCTCTACACAACATTCAACGTTTTACCATTAAATAAGTGCTGGATATGGTGTGGTGTGGTCTTGATTTTTTCAAATAATTTTCTGCACATTATTAACTCCACTATGGGAGCAAAAAACTTCCTAGTTTTCTCTAATAGTCAAAGCCCAGTCTGAATAATTAATTAAAAAAAAAAAAACTGATAACAAGAGTAGATCTTGCAATAATGTAATGTAATGTAGTCAAGCATGGGAAGCAACCACTTGGGTTTGATGGGTAAATATGTAGTCATTTCTTCTGATGTGCAATTGTACAATTGTAAGTGTCAAGTATTGCTATGGGATTTGATGTGTCCAGTACCAGGTCCAGTACCAGGTCACAAACTAGCAAACTTGCTGCTCTGTACCCAATCTCAATTCAAGAAAGAACAATAATTGCTTATATTTAATATCACTAAAA
The DNA here is from genome assembly GCF_036172605.1 of Pelobates fuscus. Lineage (NCBI taxonomy): Eukaryota > Metazoa > Chordata > Amphibia > Anura > Pelobatidae > Pelobates > Pelobates fuscus. Next base: position 94,138,746 of record NC_086324.1, on the reverse strand, counting down.
ACACAATTTCCCTTATTATATGGGTATACTACGTGTTCTTAGTACATAACAGATCAATTTAGTATCCTTCCAATAATATCAGATTAAAAACCAAGTTTGGTATATTTTAAAAAATACAAAAAATTAATAAATTTGTAATAAAAACCATAAGTCATATATAGTGTTGTCGCGAACCCGAAATTTTCGGTTCGCGAACGGCGAACGCGAACTTCCGCAAATGTTCGCGATCCGCGCGAACCGCCATTGACTTCAATGGGCAGGCGAATTTTAAAACCAACAGGGACTCTTTCTGCCCACAAAAGTGATGGAAAAGTTGTTTCAAGGGGACTAACACCTGGACTGTGGCATGCCGGAGGGGGATCCATGGCAAAACTCCCATGGAAAATTACACAGTTGATGCAGAGTCTGCTTTTAATCCATAAAGGGCAGAAATCACCTAACATTGACACCTGTCCTCAAAGCCCCTGATACACACTGACACAGAGCAGAATAGAGACTGTTCCCCCTACATAGGGTCACTTGGCAGGTATGGATTGACTTCTGTCCTCAAAACCCCTGATACACACTGACACAGAGCAGAATAGAGACCAGGGGTCTAGTAGCATGGACACCCAGCACAGGTCATTCTCCTTCAGCCTTTTTATACGAGGGTCCCTCAACAGGCACGACAGCATGAAAGACCCCATTTGCACAAGGTTGGATGCCAAGCTACTCATTTCCCGTTCCTCCTCCTCACACAGAGCAGAATAGGGACTGTTCCCCCTACATAGGGTCACTTGGCAGATATGGATTGACACATGTCCTCAAAACCCCTGATACACACTGACACAGAGCAGAATAGAGACTGTTCCCTGTCCACAGAGACCATGATACACACTGACACAGAGCAGAATAGAGACTGTTCCCCGTCCACAGAGACCATGATACACACTGACACAGAGCAGAATAGAGACTGTTCCCCCTACATAGGGTCACTTGGCAGATATGGATTGACACCTGTCCTCAAAACCCCTGATACACACTGACACAGAGCAGAATAGGGACTGTTCCTCCTACATAGGGTCACTTGGCAGATATGGATTGACACCTGTCCTCAAAACCCCTGATACACACTGACACAGAGCAGAATAGAGACTGTTCCCTGTCCACAGAGACCATGATACACACTGACACAGAGCAGAATAGAGACTGTTCCCCGTCCTCAGAGACCATGATACACACTGACACAGAGCAGAACAGAGACTGTTACCCCTACATAGGGTCACTTGGCAGATATGGATTGACACCTATCCTAATGATCCCTGATACACACTGACACAGAGCAGAATAGAGACTGTTCCCCCTACATAGGGTCACTTGGCAGATATGGATTGACACCTGTCCTCAAAACGCCTGATACACACTCACACAGAGCAGAATAGAGACTGTTCCCTGTCCACAGAGACCATGATACACACTGACACAGCGCAGAATAGAGACTGTTCCCCGTCCACAGAGACCATGATAAACACTGACACAGAGCAGAATAGAGACTGTTCCCCCTACATAGGGTCACTTGGCAGGTATGGATTTACACCTGTCCTCAAAGCCCCTGATATACACTGACACAGAGCAGAATAGAGACTGTTCCCTGTCCACAGAGACCATGATACACACTGACACAGAGCAGAATAGAGACTGTTCCCCGTCCACAGAGACCATGATACACACTGACACAGAACAGAATAGAGACTGTTCCCCCTACATAGGGTCACTTGGCAGATATGGATTGACACCTGTCCTCAAAACCCCTGATACACACTGACACAGAGCAGAATAGAGACTGTTCCCTGTCCACAGAGACCATGATACACACTGACACAGAGCAGAATAGAGACTGTTCCCCCTACATAGGGTCACTTGGCAGGTATGGATTGACACCTATCCTAATGATCCCTGATACACACTGACACAGAGCAGAATAGAGACTGTTCCCCCTACATAGGGTCACTTGGCAGATATGGATTGACACCTGTCCTCAAAACCCCTGATACACACTGACACAGAGCAGAATAGAGACTGTTCCCTGTCCACAGAGACCATGATACACACTTACACAGAGCAGAATAGAGACTGTTCCCCCTACATACGGTCACTTGGCAGGTATGGATTGACACCTGTCCTCAAAGCCCATGATACACACTGGGGGGAGCTACTGTCCTCCCCAACCCCTGCGCGGTGGGTGGGGGCCATAAATCACAATGGGGGGACCTACTGTCCTCCCCCCTCGGCCCCCACCCCTGCGTGGTGGGTGGGGGCCATAAATCACAATGGGGGGTGCCTACTTTCCTCCCCCCCCGGCCCCCATCCCTGCGCGGTGGGTGGGGGGCATAAATCACAATGGGATGGACCTACTGATAGGAGTGGAGTATTGTTCATATCAGTTTAATACCTTCCGCGTCTCCTATCAGTGGACGTGTATATGGCAGCCATTTTAGGAACCGCACACCTGGGACCAGAGCAAGGTCACCTCTTTCAACAGGCGACAAGATTTGGCCCTGTAAAACTCTCCTGGATAATTTCTATGGATATGGCATTGATTTATGTAACAGGGAGATGGAAGAAGATGCTTGGTCGGTCCTCTTACTTGAAATTTGGGGCACTGCGCGGGCGAGCTAATGTGCCACCAGATAGGAGTGGTGAGTTTAGTATTGTTCATATCAGTTTAATACCTTCCGCGTCTCCTATCAGTGGACGTGTAAATGGCAGCGATTTTTAATTGTGGAATCACCTCCCCTTTTTAGGCCAAGGTGGGAAGATGCTTAGACCACTGGTATATTGGTGCCATCTTGGAGGATTTTTTTTTGGTTTGGTTTTTGAAGCCACAGTGCTGCACCAGTGGGCCTAAAAATTAGGCATGTACACATGCCTGAAAAATTTGGTATTGTTGCAGCCGCTGCTGTAGCAGCGGCCAGAAAAATTGATGTTTGTTTCACAGGCAGAAAGTGCCCTAAAACATGGCGGCTTGAACCCTAGTTGGTGGCGGATAAGTCACGCAAGTCAAACGTCATTCAGAGCTATATTAGGAAAAGGAAGATGGCTATAGAGCTAGAAAGGTCCAGCTCTGGAGCCAAGGCAAGGACTAAATGGGCAACAACTAAAGGGCTTACCCCAACGCAATAAGTATTAGAAAATAGAATAAATCCCAAGAATTGAGGTGTTCGGAGAGGAAAGCAAAATCCATCTACCAGAACACACTCGACTGAGGGTGTGCCCACAATAGGGTATTCACTCCCTTGGTGTGCAGAGTAATAGATGTACAGAGTAAGGAAAATAATAAATCTTTAATAGAAAAACGTACAGAGACTAAAAAAAAATCATGGGGTATAGGAGTGGGGGTTGGTCCATATGGCTGTACTGACGATGGGGGGGTACTGGACAGATCACTGTAGAGAGTACTGTACCACAACCCCTAGAGGCTATTTGCTCATACTAGCATACGGTAAAAGAGTATCTACCTAAATGTATAAAGCACCAGAACACAGATCAACCCTATAGTGTCAGAGTGTCTGCATAAAATGTAGCCCAACTGTATATTCTGGGGGGGATACCCCAGACCCCAGGGTGTCCTTCCCTGGAGTATATGGTAAACCGTGGGGATGCTGACTGCACTGGTGAGATAAATCGGGATCAAAGGCATACAGTGTGGGGGAAAAACAATGAAGTCATAATAGAATTGGAAAACTTCCCCCTGTATGTAAAGATACCCAAGTAGGTCGATTTAACTGAGTAGTAGACAGCCCCAAATTACAAAGGTAGTGGATTGCTTATACAAAAATAATGTAGACAAAGTAGCTGGGACGATCTGTTAGTGCTTATTGATAGAACGCTAAGGTCCCAGAGTAGTGCTATTAGGGAAAGATACAAAGTTACAATAGTATGAAGTTGCTAGTTTGTGAGCTTTCCCCAGAGACACAGGAGCTGCCCCTGTCTCTCAGATGCAGGGAATGTCTCCCATCCAGCCAGGACTCAGATGCCCACTTATTCCCAACCCCTTGTATTGTAAAAACAAAACAAAATACGAGCTCAGCCTAAGTCTAGGTATTGGTAGAAAAGTGGATGCCTAACTAGGCTGGAAAACTTCGCGAAATAAAAGTGGAAATCAAAAGTTCTATCCCAGCCTAAGTCTAGCTTCTAAGTAACAAAGTAGCAACCTGACTAAGCTAAGCGTCTTCTCATTCAGAGCTAAAATACAGCAGCGTGTGGACCATTTTTAACCCAAGGCAGCTCATCTCATCAGGCCTTTTTTAATCGAATGTATCGCCCAGTGTCAGTCCCTTCGGGATCCATCCCTCATTCATCTTAATAAAGGTGAGGTAATCTAGACTTTTTTGACCTAGGCGACTTCTCTTCTCAGTGACAATACCTCCTGCTGCACTGAAGGTCCTTTCTGACAGGACACTTGAAGCGGGGCAGCCCAGAAGTTCTATCGCAAATTGGGATAGCTCAGGCCACAGGTCAATCCTGCACACCCAGTAGTCAAGGGGTTCATCGCTCCTCAGAGTGTCGATATCTGCAGTTAAGGCGAGGTAGTCTGCTACCTGTCGGTCGAGTCGCTCTCTGAGGATGGATCCCGAAGGGCTGTGGCGATGCGTAGGACTTAAAAAGCTCTGCATGTCCTCCATCAACAACACGTCTTTAAAGCATCCTGTCCTTGCCGGCGTGGTCGTGGGAGGAGGAGGATGACTTCCACCTCTCCCCCTGTTAGATTCCCGTTGTGCTGTGACATCACCCTTATACGCTGTGTAAAGCATACTTTTTAATTTATTTTGCAAATGCTGCATCCTTTCCGACTTGTTGTAATTCGGTAACATTTCCGCCACTTTCTGCTTATACCGGGGGTCTAGTAGCGTGGACACCCAGTACAGGTCGTTCTCCTTCAGCCTTTTTATACGAGGGTCCCTCAACAGGCAGGACAGCATGAAAGACCCCATTTGCACAAGGTTGGATGCCGAGCTACTCATTTCCCGTTCCTCCTCCTCACTGATGTCATTGAAGGTATGTTCTTCCCCCCAGCCACGTACAACACCACGGGTACCAGATAGGTGACAACGAGCACCCTGGGATGCCTGTTGTGTTTGGTCTTGCTCCTGCTCCTCCTCCTCAAAGCTACAATCCTCCTCTGACTCCTCTTCCTCACAATCCTCTTCCAGCGTTGCCGCAGGTCCAGCAAGCGATGCTGATAAGGCTGTTTCTGGTGGTGATGGTGACCACAACTCTTCCTCTTCCTCTTCACGCTCATCTACAGCCTGATCCAGCACTCTTCACAGGGCACGCTCCAGGAAGAAAACAAATGGTATGATGTCGCTGATGGTGCCTTCGTTGCGACTGACTAGGTTTGTCACCTCCTCAAAAGGACGCATGAGCCTACAGGCATTGCGCATGAGCGTCCAGTAACGTGGCAAAAAAATTCCCAGCTCCCCAGAGGCTGTCCTAGCACCCCGGTCATACAAATATTCATTAACAGCTTTTTCTTGTTGGAGCAGGCGGTCGAACATTAGGAGTGTTGAATTCCAACGTGTAGGGCTGTCGCAAATCAAGCGCCTCACTGGCATGTTGTTTCGCCGCTGGATATCGGCAAAGTTAGCCATGGCCGTGTAGGAACGCCTGAAATGGCCACACACCTTCCTGGCCTGCTTCAGGACGTCCTGTAAGCCTGTGTACTTATGCACAAAGCGTTGTACGATCAGATTACACACATGTGCCATGCACAGCACATGTGTCAACTTGCCCAACTTCAATGCCGCTATCAATTTTTTTCCGTTGTCACACACCACTTTGCCGATATCCAGTTGCTGCGGAGTCAGCCACTTTTCCACCTGTGCGTTCAGGGCAGACAGGAGTGCTTGTCCGGTGTGACTCTCTGCTTTCAAGCAAGTCAAACCCAAGACGGCGTGACACTGCCGTATCCGGGATGTGGAATAGTACCTGGGGAGCTGGGGGGGTGCCGTTGATGTGGAGCAAGACGCAGCAGCACAAGAGGACTCAGCCGAGGAGGTTATGGAAGAGGATGGAGTAGGAGGAGTAGAGGAGGTGGCAGCAGGACTGAATGCAATTTGTGGCGGTGTCACCAACTCCTCTGCAATGCCACGCATTCCTTGCTTGTCAGTCGTCAGCAGGTTTACCCAATGCGCAGTGTAGGTGATATACCTGCCCTGACCATGCTTTGCAGACCAGATATCAGTGGTCATATGGACCCTTGCCCCAACACTGTGTACCAGACATGCCATGACTTCCTTTTGCACAATCGAGTACAAGTTGGGGATTGCCTTTTGTGAAAAGAAATTCCGTCTGGGTACCTTCCACTGCGGTGTCCCAATAGCTACAAATTTTTTGAACGCCTCAGACTCAACCAGATTGTATGGTAAAAGCTGGCGGGCTAATAGTTCGGACAAGCCAGCTGTCAGACGCTGGGCAAGGGGGTGACTTGGTGACATTGGCTTCTTACGCTCAAACATGTCCTTGACAGACACATGACTGTGGGCAGATGAGCGGGAACTGCTCAAGGCGGGAGACGGAGTGGCGGATGGTTGAGAGGGGGCAAGGAGGACAGCAGTGGTTGACGTGGCTGAAGATGCTGGACCAGGAGGAGGATGGCGGCTTAGAGTAGGCGTGCTGCTTGTACTCATGTGTTGATCCCATAGGCGTTTGTGATGTGAGATCATGTGCCTACGCAAAGCAGTTGTACCTAGGTGGGTGTTGGACCTCCCACGACTCAGTTTCCTTTGGCACAGGTTGCAAAAGGCATCGCTGTTGTCAGAGGCAGACACACAAAAAAAATGCCACACTGCTGAGCTCTGCAATGACGGCATTCTGGTGGTGGACACAGCATGCGTTGATTGGCGTGCTGTCGGGCTGACCCCGGGTGCCGATGCATGCTGTCTGACTGTGCCACTAGCTCCTTGCGACGACTCCCCCCTGCTTCCAACTCGTCTCCTCCTCCTCTCTGTCTCCCCATCTGAACTTTCGCCCTGTTCTTCTTCTTGCCGAGCCGGCACCCACGTGACATCCATGGACGCATCATCATCATCAACCGCTTCGCTTGTATCTGACAACTCAGAAAAGGAAGCAGCAGCGGGTACACCATCATCATCATCACACCGTACCTCCATGTGTTTAATGCTGCCTGCCTGAGACATATCCCTGTTATCTACATCCTCTAGCAATAATGGTTGCGCATCACTCATTTCTTCAAACGGGTGTGTGAATAACTCCTCTGACATACCAAGTAAAGCGGCTGTGGTGCTAGTTTTCGTGGTGGCGGCAGGCGGGTGAGTGGTATCTTGAGAGGTGCCTGAAGCTAAGCTGGAGGAGGATGGTGCGTCAAGGTTCCGAGCAGAGGCTGTACAAGATTGGGTGTCCTGTGTTAGCCAGTCAACTATGTCCTCAGAACTTTTCAAGTTCAGGGTACGTGGCTTCTGAAAACTGGGCATTATTCTAGGGCAAAAGGGAATCACAGCACCACGACCACGACGGCCCCTGCGGGGTGGCCTGCCTCTGCCTGTCATTTTTTGGGGGATTAGTGGTACTATGCGTGCAAGCTACTGTGAGACCAGATATGTGAATGTGAACTGTAACAGTTCTGCAGAGCACACACTGTAGGCCTGACACACCCGCTTGAAGACAAGTAACTGCTATTCAATCTATAACAGTGAAAAACAAATTTTGGTTTTAAAAGCACGCTATAGAGACACCAGATATGATTGGCAATGTGCACTGGAACAGTTCTGGAGAGCACACGCTGAAGGAAGGACTGACAGAGCCGCTTGAAGGACACTGACTGGCTGCTATTAGCTTACACTGGAAACCTTTTTTTTTGTAAAAGCACGCTAAAGAGACACCAGATATGATTGGCAACTGTCAAAGCACGCTGGCACAGGTCTGCAGAGCACACGCTGAAGGAGGCCTGACACTCAGACGCTTGCAGACAACTAACTTATCTTCTATTACAGTGAAAAAAAATTATTTCTTTTAAATCTAAAGCTTAAGCTATTGTAAAAACAGATACGAGTGGTGGCACTGGGCAAGAGGGCACAGTATCCACTGTGAACCTCACACAGAAGCTGGCTGGCAGGCAACAGCTCTTCTATTACAGTGGAAACAAAGTTTTGGTTTTAAAAGCACGCTATAGAGACACCAGATATGATTGGCAATGTGAACTTGAACAGTTCTGGAGAGCACACACTGTAGGCCTGACAGAGCCGCTTGAAGGACACTGACTGGCTGCTATTAGCTTACACTGGAAACCTTTTTTCTTTGTAAAAGCACGCTATAGAGACACCAGATATGAGTGGCAACTGTCAAAGTACGCTGGCAGGGTTGTGCAGAGCACACGCTGAAGGAAGGCCTGACAGAGCCGCTTGAAGGACACTGACTGGCTGCTATTAGCTTACACTGGAAACCTTTTTTCTTTGTAAAAGCACCCTAAAGAGACACCAGATATGATTGGCAACTGTCAAAGCACGCTGGCACAGGTCTGCAGAGCACACGCTGAAGGAGGCCTGACACCCAGACGCTTGCAGACAACTAACTGCTCTTCTATTACAGTGAAAAAAAAATATTTCTTTTAAATCTAAAGCTTAAGCTATTGTAAAAACAGATACGAGTGGTGGCACTGGGCAAGAGGGCACAGTATCCACTGTGAAACTCACACAGAAGCTGGCAGGCAGGCAACTGCTCTTCTATTACAGTGAAAAAAAAAATATTTCTTTTAAATTTAAAGCTTAACCTATTGTAAAAACAGATATGAGTGGTGGCACTGGGCAAGTGGGCACAGTATCCAATGTGAACCTCACACAGAAGCTGGCAGGCAGGCAACTGCTCTTCTATTACAGTGAAAAAAAAATATTTCTTTTAAATCTAAAGCTTAACCTATTTTAAAAACAGATATGAGTGGTGGCACTGACTGTGCAAATGGGCAAGGCATCCAGCCTGACACAGAAGCTGGCAGGCAGGCAACTGCTCTTCTATTACAGTGAGAAAAAAATATTTCTTTTAAATCTAAAGCTTAACCTATTGTAAAAACAGATATGAGTGGTGGCACTGGGCAAGTGGGCACAGTATCCAATGTGAACCTCACACAGAAGCTGGCAGGCAGGCACCTGCAATTACATTACACAGGAAAAAAAAAAGCAGCCTGATGTTCTAGCCCTAAAAAGGGCTTTTTGGGGTGCTGTCCTTACAGCAGAGATCAGATGAGTCCTTCAGGATTGTAGTGGACACTGAATAACCTAGCCTAGCTATCAATTTCCCTATCTAATCAGCAGCAGCTAAACTTTCCCTCCTCTCACTAAGCATGCAGCTTCAGAATGAATCGATAATGGATGCTGGGAGGTTGGAGGGTGTGGAAGGGAGGGAGTGCTGCTGATTGGCTGGAATGTGTCTGCTGACCGAGAGGCACAGGGTCAAAGTTTGCCCAATGATGACGAATAGGGGGCGGATCGAACTGCGCATGTGTCCGCCCGCCGCGGCGAACGCGAACACGTTAAGTTCGCCGGGAACTGTTCGCCTGCGGACAGTTCGGTACATCACTAGTCATATCAAGTCTTTGAAAATATATGATAGAGTCCCGCAATAAGTCTTTAAGATTCCTTTGTCATTCAAGTAATCCAGATTAGCAGCTCATTTAATGGCACAGATCCTGGTATATAAAAAATGAATAAAAAAATAAAAGTATTTTATAAAGTATCTATCCCGCTCAATAAAAGCAAAGATTTAGTACATTTAAAATGTACTTTATTTAAGACATACCTCGTAAAAATATTATAAGTATATTTATAAAATATAGACAATCTATGTATTTGTCCGTACTAGTGTGTCTTATAAAATAGTAAATAAAGTGCAGACCTCAAGCAAGTTGCTCGGCGTCCTGAGTAAAAAGCTTGTTCCTTCTGCACTGAGTTAGAATCAGGATCTTGCGTGTACTGGATGCTGGTGATAGGAGTCAAGTCAAAAACGAAGAGAAAACTGAGTGCCCTAATTAGATAAAATATAACTTTTAATAAAAAAGGATAAAAATAGATACGTAGGTGCCCATGCAGAAAATGTGCAAAAGTTCAGCCCATTATAGTTATTTTCTTTCTTAGGTTCATTGATTTTGTACATAGTGATCTATTAGTGTACAGCCTATTATATGTATATGCTGACCATTTTGCGCATTTTCTGCATGGGCAGCTACATATCTATTTTTAACCTTTTTCATTAAAAGTTAGATTTTATCTAATTAGGGCACTCAGTTTTCTCCGTTTTTTTTCTTTTTACTACTTTGGTAGTTTAGTATGGGTTAACCCCACTATGAGTGTATCCCTTTAGCTTCCACTCCATACACTCTTCTAGGAGTCAAGTCATCTCCAAATGCGTTTCTCCGCTTCAGCGGCTTTTTCAATGGATATGGACTGACTAACATACCCTTCGTATTTAAAGGCTGTTCAATTTCATCGCTGTCTCATTAAAAAAATGTTAAATTAATTTTGTATCCATTTCATATTATTACAGACTCTATACACATAAGAATACATTGTTGCGATCACATAAATGACCAAATGCTTTAACATATTTTAAAAAATGTATTTGTTTAATACTGGTTGCCATGGTTACTCCCGCTTTTATCTGTTTTAAATCTAACTGTTCGAGCGTTACAGGTACCATGGCATTTGATTTACTGCTAAATAAAAAGAAAAGGGAGATAATCAAAAGTAAAGAATAAAAATACCAGAAACACTCAACAAATACGAGAATTTGTGTGCTGGTAATGCATTAATGTTAGAATTTAGTAAATATTATATTTCCTTAAAGGGACCTTTTCTGCTTAAAATTAATACCTGTTTTTCAAAGTTATCATTGTACAAAAGTTAATAGAAATATAAAGTATATGCAGATAAAAATAGTTTTCTGTTTTGCCAGCATTCTTTTAAAATTGGTTATATTTCTTAAAGGGGCCCTACCTATAAAAAATTCCATGGATATTATAAGAGAAATTATTTTGATAATTGCCACAGTGTTTTCAAGAAAGGCAAATTATATTTTATAGTATGGAGATAGTGTGGATATAGCTTCTCTCTCTCTCTCTCTCTCTCTCTCTCATATATCCTTGCACTCATGCTTCAATGACCTCCTGCTATAGTGCAGTGGTTTAAATGGCCGGGTTCCAGTCCCTTCAGGGATAATGAGATATACAAAATAGAAGAGAAATAGAGGCTGCACTCACGGACTTGTGGTATCAAAATTGAGAAATCGGCTTTATTCCATGTGTCAAAAAATCAACATTTCGGTCCATGCAAGGACCTTCCTCATTATTAAGTGAATCCCTTAATCCTGAGGAAGGTCCCTGCGTGGACCGAAATGTTGATTTTTTTGACATATGGAATAAAGCCGATTTTCTCAATTTTGATACCACAAGTCCGTGAGTGCAGCCTCTATTTCTCTTCTATTTTGTATATATATATATATATATATATTCTCTTGTATTCAATTTTACCCCCCAAGTGTTTCCATTAAGAGAATCCAGAAATGTATGTAGTTCTTCCGTATTTCCTTCCCATATAAAAAATACTTTGTCTATATACCTCTTATGATTATGAATGTTGGTATTCCAAGGGTGTGTATTACAAATGTGAATCTCTTCCCAATCACGCATGAACAAATTGTCAAAGCTTGGTGCAAATTTAGTCCCCATTGCATTGCCTTTTCTCTGTAGATAAAATTGTCTTTCAAACATAAAATAATTGTTATTGAGTATAAAAGAGATTCCTTCAATAATAAATGAAATCTGGGAATCTTCTAATTCTCCAAGCATTTCTTCAAGTGCCATTTGTATTTCCGTAAGGGGCTCTTTATGCAACATTTCATAGGTTTCTGGATCTTCTAGTAACCTAGTAGCCTCTTTTAGATAATATTACTTGGATATTATTACAATACCTCCTCCTTTATCTGCAGATTTCACTGTTGTTTGCTAGATCTTCTATTGCTTCTATTTATTTCCTAGTCAAGTTATTTCTGGAGTATTCATTTTTCTTCATTTTTCTTACATCGTCTGTCACCAGTTCTTCAAAGATCTCCATTCCAGCCGAGACTTGGTTTGTAGGATATTATTATTATTATTATTATTATTATTATTATTATTATTATTATTGCCATTTATATAGCGCCAACAGATTCTGTAGTGCTTTACAATATTATGAGAGGGAGGATGTAACTCTAAATAGGACAATAGATGTTGGTTTCAGATGAATATGCTGGAAAATACTTGAAGATTCTTCTTTCTTTGGGAAGTTTGGAATTTGCTCAAAGTGTTTCTTAATACTCAGCTTTCTAATAAATCTTTTGACATCTATGGTGGCATCAAATGTATTTACATGCGTAGTGGGGGCAAAGTTTAAACCTTTAGTGCTGTAATGTGTTGGGAGGATAATGTAATTCCAGAAAGATTGAATATTCCTAATGGTTGCTCTTCTTGTTTCTTTTTTTCAGTTTCTTGTTCTTCTTCTTCCTCTATTTCTTCTAAATGTGTCTCTTTTCTTTTTGTTGTCTTGGGTGTCATTGCATGGAATCATGTTGTAATTTCTCTAGAGTTCTTCCCTAAAATAACCTCCTCTCTTGATGGGTTGGGAATCTCTGCGTGCACAATCACATTATTCCCCAATTTCTTCTTGTATTCCCTTATTAGACGTTCCTTCTATTTCCTTATTCTTATTGATGTATCTCATCTCATTTCTTCTATTTGTATTAAGATGAGGGGTCCTTTTCTGTACAAGCTTTTTGGTCTCTTCACATGGTCTGATTTTCTCTTTCTTTATTCTGTCTATTACATCCTTCATCTCCCATGTGTTCATTTGCTTGTATTTGTCTTCTCATTGATTTTCCATCACCTGTATTAGTTCCAGTTGTCCCCCATTTATCATTCATCCTTCTGGCATAACTCACCGGTATGAAGTTGGGATTTCTTTCCTTGTAATACTCTTGTTGTTGTGCATTTGATCTTGGGTTTTGTATTTGATTTCTTTTAGGTTAATGGTATGGGTTCTGTTCGACATGATAGTTGGTGTTAGTGTATTGTGAGTTGTATTTTTTTGTGGAAATTCCTCACTCTGTCGTTCTTATAATCCTCCATATCCCATAACAATTTCTTCTTTTTTGTTTTCTTGATGTCTTCTTCCAATCTATCAACACTTTCTGAAATCTTAATGATCCTTTCTTGTGAGTTTCCATCATCTAACATAGGTTCTAGGATGTTTTGAATTTCTTTGATGTCATGGTCTAAACCTTGGAGCTGTTTTTTTCCGACATTCTATAAAAATATGAATTAAAACAAAAGATCAATCCTCCATTGTCTCATACCATCTTTCTTTTAGCTCAAGGTCTTCTATAGAGAATGCAGGATCTTTGAACAACCTCAGTCCTTGTGGTGTAATATTGCTTATGATATATTGTTGAAGTGTGGCTATTTCCCACTTAATTTTCAATTCTTGTTTAAGTAATCTTTCTAATTTTAGGAAAATGAAATTTTTATTGTATTTGAGTAATCATTTAGACTATCTGTTCCGAAGCAACTAGTTTCATTGGTAGCTACTCTCTGCCTCAGTGTGTTTGTCCATTTAAAACTACACCTCCGCCATTCCTCGTATAAATATTATAAGTATATTCATAAAATATAGACAATCTATGTATACATAAATTGTCTATATTTTATACAAATACATGGATTGTCTTTATGTTATGACATACATAAATTGTCTATATTTTATAAATATACTTATAATATATTTACGAGGAATGCCTCAAATAAAGCTAATTTTAAAAGCTTTTATTGAGTGGGATAGATACTTTTAACATACTTTTATTTTTGATTATTTTTTTATACAGGGATCTGTGCTATGGAATGAGCTACTAATCTGGAATACTTGAATGACAAAGGAATATTAAAGACTTATTACGGGACTCTATGATATATTTTTACCTGTGATTTGTATTACAAATGTATGCTTTCTTTTTATTTTTAAAAAAAAATACCAAACTTGGTTTTAAATCTGACGATATTATTGGAAGTATACTACATTGATCTGTTATGTACTAAGAACAAGTAGTTTACCCATAGAATAGGGGAAATTGTGTTTTTTTTTTATATACCAAGCAAAGAAATCTAACAACCTATTGTATACATATTGTATACAATAGGTTTTTAGGTTTCCTATTTCTGTACCCTTTTCTCACTTTTATATATTTTTTCTTTTTATTTTTATTTAATTTTGTGCTCCACTAAAACTAAATATTTAATATGACTAGCCTGTCTTGCTGTTAAAATATGTTACCACTTATATACTTAATTGGTATGTCTTGTTCAACTACAATTCACAAACTGAAATACATTTTAATTCAAAGTCAGAAAATATACTTGGGTTCAAGTCATGAGTTACTTTGGATTATTCCTTTATACATTCTTCACTACCCTCTTAACAACATTCTTGTGACTTTGGCAGGGAACAGCAACAAGATCCGCAATGCCTGGGCTTTTAACAGCAGCTATGCAACTATGTAATTATGTAAAGTAAATTTCCAATTGTCTTGTGATATCAGTAATTGTTAACTAATAGGTTCTTTATAGGTTCTTTATTCCAATCTTTTGGGTAACTCAAGTGCTTTAGGTCTTTTGCATCTTGCCTATCTATAAATTCTAGTATTTCAGTAATCTTCCATCTTTGATTAAGTTAATCGCTTACATCATCTTATGTCTACATTTGAATACCAACATAATAAGCTACACAAGTTCCTTCATTTCATAATTATGGTTCTAATTAGTGATGTCCCGAACGGTTCGCTGGCGAATAGTTCCTGGCGAACATAGCGTGTTCGCATTCGCCACGGATGGCGAACATATGCGATGTCCGGTCCGCCCCTATTCGTCTTCATTGAGTAAACTTTGACCCTGTGCCTCACAGTCAGCAGACACATTCCATCCAATCAGCAGCAGACCATCCTTCCCAGACCCTCCCACCTCCTAGACAGCATACAATTTAGATTAATTCTGAAGCTGCATTCATTTTTTTTTTGTATTATTTTTTTTGTGTGTTTGTGTTTATTATACATTATCCTCCATAGCCAGTAACCTGTGTTTATTATACATTATCCCCCATAGCCAGTAACCTGTGTTTATTATACATTACCCCACCCATAGCCAGTAACCTGTGTTTATTATACATTATCATCCCATAGCCAGTAACCTGAGTTTATTATACATTATCCCTCCCATAGCCAGTAACCTGTGTTTATTATACATTATCCCCCACAGTCATTTATCATTGGACCCAGGGCTAGCGCGTCCATTAGGCGGCACAGGCGGCCTAGGGCGCACGGGCTCTGGGGGCGCAATATTTCAGTGGCCGGCAGGAGGGAAGATCTCCCTACTGCTGGCCACCATCTGGACGTCATATTCCGGCTCCCGCGATATTAGCAGACAGCCCGCGAGAGAGCAGAGCGGTGAGATTAGAGCTCCCTCGCCGCGCCTGATCACAGCACTGCCGCACGCCACCCAGCAGCCCCACTGGACCACAGGGAATGATCCATCATCCACACCAGCTCTCCAGGTAGGGAGGCTGGGTGGAAATTTTTTATTTATTAAAATAATTAGTAAATGTATGTCATGTGTCTGTGTGTGAGTGTCTGTGTCTGTGAGTGACCGTGTGTGTGTCTGTGAGTGACCGTGTGTGTGTCTGTGAGTGACCGTGTGTGTGTCTGTGAGTGACAGCGTTTGTCTGTGAGTGACAGCGTGTGTGTCTGTGAGTGACAGCATGTGTGTCTGTGAGTGACAGTGTGTGTCTGTGTGTGAGTGTCCGTCTGTGAGTGACAGCATGTGTGTCTGTGAGTGACAGCGTGTGTGTCTGTGAGTGACAGCATGTGTGTCTGTGAGTGACAGCATGTGTCTGTGAGTGACAGCGTGTGTCTGTGTGTCTGTCTGTGAGTGACAGTGTGTGTGTGTGTCTGTGAGTGACATTGTGTGTGTTTGTGAGTGACAGCGAGTGTGTCTTTGAGTGACAGAGTCTGTCTGTGAGTGACAGCATGTGTGTCTGTGAGTGACAGCGTCTGTCTGTGAGTGACTGTGAGTGTGTGTGTGTGTGTGAGTGAGTGCGTCTGTATGTGTCTGTGAGTGATTGTATGAGTGTGTGTGCATGTGAGTGTATGAGTGTGTGTGTCTGTCAAATCAGTGAGAGTATGTTTGTCATTGAGTCTGTGTGTGACTATCAGTGTGTCTGTCAATGAGTGTCAATCAGTGTGGGTCTGTAAGTGTCAATGAATGAGTGTGTGTCAGATCAATGAGTCTGTGTCTGTCAGTGACGTCTGTGTGTTTGTCATTGAGTGTGTGACTGTCAGTGTGTACAGAGTGTAGCGGAGCGCGGTACAGGAGCTTCTGTTTCCTGTACCTGGCACTCCCTGTCAGTCCGGCCGGATACAGAAAACTGAAGCTCCTTTAGGGGATCTGCTCCGCTCGGCAATGCAACACTAGAGGTAGGAGGCACACCAGGAAGGGGAGTGTGACCACTAAAGGGGTGTGGGGTGCACCAAGAGACAGGGAGGGAATTTTTTTTTGGGGGGGGGGGGGAAATGCATCTTCGCCTATGTACCTAAAAAATCCAAGCACCGGCCCTGGTTGGACCTAGGCAGCATGATGTCTTAGGCCGGCCCCAAGAGTGAGTGAATAATATAATATATATGTTCAGAAACATATTAGTAATATATGTAAATCGGGTTCATGCAAAGAGGGTGAAAAGGTATTAATGAAAAACACACTTATTGCATCAAATTTACAAAGCCAAACTTTTAAAAGCTTTCCTCATTTCTTTCTCGGGATGAGGAATATATCGGTTGTAGACAGAGGATTTCCATCTGCCCAATCTTTTAATAATATGCACTGGAGTGTCAGTGTTGAAGGAGACCGAAGCTGCCCCTATTCTAAATGAAATACCCGAGACATGGATACAACCCAATCTTAGGAGTAGTGTTCTGATGTAGAAGATGAATTTAGCCGTAGTCAGAGGGATTCAGTGAGAGTAGTGGTGAAATGTGTGTGGCATGACTGAGTGTGGGTAAGTAAGAGTCACGTATTTTAACTGGGCACTAGTTCTAGGTAGTGATGTTGCGAACATAACATTTTCGGTTCGCGAATGCGAACTTCCGCAAATGTTCGCGAACGGGCGAACCGGGCGAACCGCCATAGATTTCAATGGGCAGGCGAATTTTAAAACCCACAGGGACTCTTTCTGGCCACGATAGTGATGGAAAAGTTGTTTCAAGGGGACTAACACCTGGACTGTTACATGCCGGAGGGGGATCCATGGCAAAACTCCCATGGAAAATTACATAGTTGATGCAGAGTCTGGTTTTAATCCATAAAGGGCATAAATCACCTAACATTCCTAAATTGTTTGGAATAACGTGCTTTAAAACATCAGGTATGATGTTGTATCGATCAGGTAGTGTAAGGGTTACGCCCGCTTCACACTGACAGACCAAACTCCCCATTTAACGCACCGCAAACAACTGCAAACAGTCCATTTGCACAACCGCAAATTTCCCATTTGCACAAGGTTGGATACAAAGCTAGCGATGTCCCATTCTTTGTCCTCACTGATGTCATTGAAGGTCTCTCTTCCTCCACCCAGGAAGTGGGAGATGGAAAAAGATGCTTGGTCGGTCCTCCTACTTCAAATTTGGGGCACTGCGCGTGCAATCTAATGTGCCACCAGATAGGAGTGGTGTGTTAAGTAGTCCCCCTCATCAGGCCTTTTTTAGTCAAATGTATCGTCCACTGTCAGTCCCTTCGGGATCCATCCCTCATTCATCTTAATAAAGGTGAGGTAATCTAGACTTTTTTGACCTAGGCGACTTCTCTTCTCAGTGACAATACCTCCTGCTGCACTGAAGGTCCTTTCTGACAGGACACTTGAAGCGGGGCCAGAAGTTCTATCGCAAATTGGGATAGCTCAGGCCACAGGTCAAGCCTGAACACCCAGTAGTCAAGGGGTTCATTGCTCCTCAGAGTGTTGATATCTGCAGTTAAGGCGAGGTAGTCTGCTACCTGTCGGTCGAGTCGTTCTCTGAGGGTGGACCCCGTAGGGCTGTGGCGATGCATAGGACTTAAAAAGTTCTGCATGTCCTCCATCAACAACACGTCTGTAAAGTGTCCTGTCCTTGCCGGCGTGGCCGTGGGAGGAGGAGGATTACTTTAACCTCTTCCCCTGTTAGATTCCCGTTGTGCTGTGACATCACCCTTATACGCTGTGTAAAGCATACTTTTTAATTGATTTTGGAACTGCTGCATCCTTTCCGACTTGCCGTAATTTGGTAACATTTACGGCACTTTCTGCTTATACCGGGGGTCTAGTAGCGTGGACACCCAGTACAGGTCGTTCTCCTTCAGCATTTTTATACGAGGGTCCCTCAACAGGCACGACAGCATGAAAGACCCCATTTGCACAAGGTTGGATGCCAAGCTACTCATGTTCTGTTCCTCGTCCTCAGTGATCTCTCTGAAGTTATGTTCTTCCCCCCAGCCACGTACAACACCATGGGTACCAGATAGGTGACCACGAGCACCCTGGGATGCCTGTTGTGGTTGGTCTTCCTCCTCCTCCTCAAAGCCACATTCCTCCTCTGACTCCTCTTCCTCACAATCCTCTTCCAGCGTTGCCACAGGTCCAACAAGTGATGCTGATAAGGTTGTTTCTGGTGGTGATGGTGAACACAACTCTTCCTCTTCACGCTCATCTAGGGCCTGATCCAGCACTCTTCGCAGGGCACGCTCCAGGAAAACAGAAAACAAATGGTATGATGTCGCTGATGGTGCCTTCGGTGCGACTGACTAGGTTTGTCACCTCCTCAAAAGGACGCATGAGCCTACAGGCATTGCGCATAAGCGTCCAGTAACGTGGCAAAAAAATCCTAGCTCTGCAGAGGCTGTCCTAGCACCCCGGTCATACAAAGACTTATTGGCCGCGGGTCACGTGCTGCTCTTCGATCCCGCCCTCTATGTAGTGCATGCCGCCCACCAATAGGACGGCTGCACTACTTCACTTAGCAGACGGACAACCCTCCTGTTCCCTCCCTATCTACACACACTCATCAGACGCCGATCATGTGACTCGCGCACTACATTTCCCATAGTGCTGTGCGAGTCACGTGACGCGTCATTTTTATTACATAGTCCAAATTAGGGTTTGGAACCTCGTTTTTTGGTTTAATCTATCCCAAAAGATTGGGATATACAGTCTATAAAAGATACATACTTCTGTTTATTGTTTTAATTATAATTTTAAATTTGATTTTGTACATGGACAATGTATGATTTTGTTTGGCCACCAATTAATTATGTCATTTTGGCGCCATTTTTTAAAGTACTAGTGTACCGATATATACTCTTTATGTGCCAGGTTATATGTTATTCCATTTTGATAAAGCCCCAGTGGTGAAACGCGTTAATGGTTATTTATATTGTGTTATTTATAAAATAAATTATTTTTGGTTAAATATCTGTACCACTATCATTTTTACACACTATTACTATTACATTTTTTATTTTTTCCTGGAAATTTATACTACTTATCCTGAGGTGGGGATTATACCACCAACACTATTTCCTAAGTGCAGTGTGACCTGCACTTTACTTGGTAGTATATTTTATTTTATTTTATTCACTACCTCATAATATCATCAGAGAGCACTATTTGCTGTTTTTATCTCCTTCTTCTCCTGAGAATTGGACAAACCCCCTGGAGGACAAGCACCAACATATCCTGTCAGCGGGGATTATTCCGCTGTATGCTTAAAAACCCTGAGCTGGCCATAGCTCATCCAAATGTGAGTGTAACATATATATTTATATTATTGGTACATTCATTGTATACACTCTGCACGATTGGTCCTCTCTTCTTGTGTTTTCCATATCACGAGACGGTGTGAACTACTACAACAAGAAAAGATACCCCCACAGCGGAATTAGTGACTATATCCATTTTACCTTCTGATATTTATTGGAACTTTTTTTTTACTTATTTTTTTATTTTTTTTAATATTTAATTACTATTTTTTATTTTTTTATTTTATTTTTTGGCGCAACCTTTCTTTTTCCTTACTATATATTTTTTATATAGAGGGTGGGAGGGGTACCCTCTATAAGGCCGCTGCATGTCCACTATATTATTAGCGCTAACCTACCTTTTTTTATTTATACTGTATTTTATCATATCCCTCTGGTTTTAGCTTCTTTTAATATATCTATTTTTGATTACAGAAATAAGCATTCTATTGATATAGAAAATGTATTTTCCACTCAACCTAGTAGCCCTATCTATGTTAGACCTCCCACTTTTACCCCACAAGAACTATTTATCAAATTAGAAAAAGCTTTAACAACTGAAATTAAACTGGGAGATTGCTACTTTTAAGAAATATATTGATGAACAAATAACACCTCGAGATGAACCAAAGTGAGTCTAGTATGGACTGGATACGAATATAGGCCTTACTAGTCAAGTGAGTGGAGCGCTATATATTCAAACTTACCCTGACTTAGGGTTAAATCTCAGGTATGTGTTGATACATGAAAGTGAAAAAAAAACAATACAACACAATATAGTGTAAATCTGTAGATAGCGAGGATATTGTGATAATTTGTCAATAATCAAACTCACATGGATTAGAACCTCAGAAAGGACAGGCTCAAATCACTTCCGCAATAGTGTCGTATGGAGACACTGCACCCTTTAACTGGAATGGATTTCCTCAGGGAGAGAAGGAGAGAAAAAAGTGGAGAAACCTCCTAGTGTACTATGTTTCAACTTGCAATTGCATATACAGTAGTTATGGTAGTGTTCACCTTATTCTGAGCCAATGAGAACCTGGCTCTAGATAACTTTTTAGGGTAACTTTTTCGTTCTATATAACTATTAACGTCTACTTTTTTGAAGTGCTATATCGCCGTTACATCGACGATATCCTCTTCATCTGGAAGGGAGACGAGATCTCTCTAAAAAACTTTTTGGTGTTTTTGAACACAAATGATTGGGGCATCACGCTAATTAGTGAGTACAGTAAATCAACTATTAACTTCCTGGATCTTAATATATATATTGAAAACGGTCAGATTAAATCAAAAACTTACTTCAAAAAAGTAGACGTTAATAGTTATATAGAACAAAAAAGTTGCCATTTCTCACCTTGGCTGCTGAATGCACCGAAAGCCCAATTATTACGAGTAAAACGGAACTGTACAGAAACCCATACTTTTGAAATTCAATCGGAGATAATTGTAAAAAACTTTAGGGATAAGGGGTATCAAGAAAACCTCTTGAAAAAAACGGTTGAAGAAGTACAGAAAAGTGATAGACTAAGCCTGCTTAAATATAAACCATCTACTGGGCCAAAGGACACTAACCAAGTGTCTTTTATATGTGATTTTAATTCAAAAAGCCATATTTTTAAGAAAACTGTGAACAAATATTGGCCAATTTTAAAGGAAGATCCATTTTTAAACACAATCCTATCTGATCGCCCTATGATTATCTACAGCGGGGTGAAAAACCTGAGAGATAATCTAGTGCACAACCATATTAAACAAAATCAATCTACACAAAGTTTGTTTAATGAATCCCCAGGATTCTATGCGTGTGGCATATGTGGTGCCTGTAAGAATACGGGAAGTAAGAAAAGAGTGACTAGGAAATTCCAAAACCCTCAGCATACCCAAGAAACCTATAATATTAGGGATTTAATTACATGGTATTCCAAAAGAGTTATATATTTGATAGTATGTACATGTGGGCTAGGCTATATAGGTAGGACTGCAAGGCCTCTTCAAGTTCGTATTCAAGAACATATAAGAAATATTAAAAAAGGTTTTGAAAAACATAGCCTGTCCTTACATTTTAAACAGAAACATAATCAGGACCCCACAACATTACAGTTTACTGGTATTCAACTGGTTAAAACTAATTGGAGAGGAGACGATCTCATAAAAAAAATGGGACAGATGGTGATGAAATGGATTTTCAATTTAAACACATTAACCCCAGGAGGTCTTAATAGTGACTTTGAAATATGCCATTTCATTTAACTTCTTAATTCCATCTGTTCTTTTCTGGAAACGGATATTGATCATTAAATATAGCACTTTATGTATATGTAATGTAAATGATAATGTCAACAATCTCTGTGGAAACAACGGGGGAATGCGAAAGGAAAAGGGTGGGATTATTGATATAATGAGATGTTCTTTTTATATATATATATATATATTTTTTTTTTTGTATATATATGTATTTTTTATATCCCTCTATGTTATCTTCTATATCCCAGTATTTTTAAAATTTGGAAATAGAAGAAAGAGGACCGGAATTCATTGGGTTATATTTTTTTAAAAAAATGTATGTTTATATTTTTATAGTTGACATTGTCATTATTTATATGATGAATTATGTATAATACATTCACATGTCCCTTTTCTCTATTTTTCTTCCCCTTTGTTCTTTGTCTTTCTCCGCTATTTTGAAATGTGTGGTGAGATTGGAAGTTCCCTATAAGGGAGTATGGGCAAGCTACTTTTTAAAAATCTGCCAGTATACCTGCTCGTTTTGAAAGTGACGAGCGGATTCATTCCGCCGCGTCACTTCCGGCTTCCAACTCAGGGTGTTTACCCACAAGAAAAATGGCAGCGGTGAATACGGAAGTGACGCGGACTGGGAGACCGCGCCACTCCCGATCACCCTAATGGATTACAGGTGAGGTACTCCACCTCACTACACACAGCAATCCGTTTGGACTATGAGAATGAAGGACCGCCCACCGAAAAAAAGACCGGCAGATTTAAGCAGCAAGGCAATGGATACAGTAAACCCGATTGAAAAAGCCCACAGAACATGGGTGAAACGCGTCTCGGAGCTGAAGCCATCAACTGGGACTTTACATTTATCTTTTATCATCACAGTATTAATTTATTATCTTTAGATTTTAAACTTATAATAAATTTATTTTTTACTGCATCCCATTGGCTTTCTATCCTATCTTGCTGCTAAAGAAGGGTAGGTTTCCCCCTCCAGAGGCACCCAAGTCTACCATCTAGAGCCAGGTTCTCATTGGCTCAGAATAAGGTGAGCACTACCATAACTACTGTATGTGCAATTGCAAGTTAAAACATAGTACACTAGGAGGTTTCTCCCCTTTTTCTCTCCTTCTCTCCCTGAGGAAATCCATTCCAGTTAAAGGGTGCAGTGTCTCCATACGACACTATTGCGGAAGTGATTTGAGCCTGTCCTTTCTGAGGTTCTAATCCATGTGAGTTTGATTATTGACAAATGATCACAATATCCTCGCTATCTACAGATTTACACTATATTGTGTTGTATTGTTTTTGTTTCACTTTCATGTATCAACATATACCTGAGATTTAACCCTAAGTCAGAGTAAGTGTGAATATATAGTGCTCCACTCACTTGACTAGTAATAATGCAAACATGTATTCCTGTCACTATAGTGTTCCTTTAAAGCTGAGCTGCACATGGTGTTTTTTTCCCTCTATGTGCTTAAGTGACCCAACCCTCACTTTTAAAATACTTTAAAAGCATAGCTGCCACTGGTGGGGGTGTGTAGCAAAAGCACAAGGAGTAAAAAAAAAGATTAAAAAAAACATGGCATAAAGAAATTTCATTTTTAGGAATATAAGTGCACTTACCGTTTCTTCACCACCTCCTGGGTGCGGTTGTTCCCTCCAACAGCATTCACTGCTGCCACAATCTTCCTCCACCTATTGTCCTTATTTGCTCTTGAAGTCTTTTTGGCTGCTCCCCCAAACATACATTGGTAGTACTGGCAAAGCTTGTTTACCTCTCCTCTGCATGAAAGCTATCAGCGTATTTATTCTTCCTCCCAGGAACTGCTCCTTTTAAAATCCTTTGCTGTCTCTGCTTTTTCATGCTTCTCCCACTTGCTTCTCCTTCCTCCTGGCCAGAGTGGCCAATGCCCCCCTCCACTGTATCCACATCCATCTCTAAGTTAATTGAGGAGCTGGAGGAGGACATGACCACTTCTGGCAAGGTCCCTATCAAAGTGCCTAAAATGGCTGACAGGGTGGTGGGCTGGCTGAGCTCCAAAATGGCTGAATGGCTGGCCTATAGAAAATCTGGATAGATTTTGCATTGAAGGACTGCCTTGAGTTGATACTTTTTTTTTTTTTTACAGTTTTGTCTGGAAGTATGTAAAAGCCTATTTGATTGGCTCCTACTTTCCCACTCTCTTATACAATGATACTGTGTTTCCAGTACCACCTGTCAGGGAAGCATGATGATTCATGAGCCCAAGAAACTAAGCAAAAGCAATGCATTGCATTTGCAATGTCATTCGACATGCGAATGACTATAGTAAGTGGTGTGCGGTAGTTTACTGATAGTGCCAATACATTTTCATGCGATTGGCAGCGCTCTCGCATTTGACGGTTCGGGAGTTAGTTTGGGAGTTTTAGGCGTAAATTGAATGACATACAGCATTCAATGCCATGCTGTTAGATCAATGTACAAAATTTGAAACAAATGGTTATACTGAGTTCGGTTGAAGCTATTCGGTATTTAGGGATTAGGGAACATAGTTGGTTACAGTAATTTAATTGAACCAAATTAATTGACTACATAAAACGAATACATAAAACTATGTTCCCTAATTAAAACAAGGTTTATGTTTATTAACGAATATTAACGAACATCGTACAAAAACTGCGTGATCGGTCACGTGGCCCGCCTGGCACTAGGAGCACGGCTCGAGTCACGAGCTCGCTCTTAAAGGGGCAGTGGGAGCCAAAAGTTGATTCAGGCTCCCATTGGCCCACGTCATTCCAGCACCCCCACACACGAACGTTTTGGGGGCGTAGGCATGACGTGGGCCAATCACTGGTGTAACAGTAGTGTACATTAAAAAAAAAAACTAGAAATTTGACTGTGAAATAATAGCAGTCATTTTCCTTCACACGTGTGCGTTTCAGGGCCTGCCAGGGCACAGTGTCACACCAGTGCAACTCATATCTGGTGTAACAGTAGTGTACATTTAAAAAAAAAAAAAAAGATACAGGGGGCTTGTTGTCACCTTTCGGGGACCCTTGGTGTTGTATGTGGCTGGGTGGAGGAAGAGACCTTCAATTACATCAGTGAGGACAAGGAACGGGACATGGCTAGCTTGGTATCCAACCTTGTGCAAATGGGGAGTTTGTGGTTGTGCAAATGGACTGTTTGCGGTTGTTTGCGGTGCGTTAAACGGGGAGTTTGGTCTGTCACTGTGAAGCGGGCGTAACCCTTACACTACGTGATTGATACAACATCATACCTGATGTTTTAAAGCACGTTATTCCAAACAATTTAGGAATGTTAGGTGATTTATGCCCTTTATGGATTAAAACCAGACTCTGCATCAACTATGTAATTTTCCATGGGAGTTTTGCTATGGATCCCCCTCCGGCATGCCACAGTCCAGGTGTTAGTCCCCTTGAAACAACTTTTCCATCACTATTGTGGCCAGAAAGAGTCCCTGTGGGTTTTAAAATTTGCCTGCCTATTGAAGTCTATGGCGGTTCGCCAGGTTCGCCCGTTCGCGAACATTTGCGGAAGTTTGCGTTCGCCGTTTGCGAACCGAAAATGTTATGTTCGCGACATCACTAGTTCTAATTACTTAAGTTTTAGTCCTCTGCTTGTTCAAAACAGTGTTTAACGTTCTCAACATCTGACCTATGTCCATTTTTTTATTTATTTTTAGTCCAGGAATATATGCATGGCTTTGCTATGCTTTATGAAAAGCATTCCTTTTTTTACACCTTCTTTATTTATTCATTCTACTCTGTAGCAGCCTGTTTGAAAACTTTGATACTCCTCAGAAATTTGCACAAATGTTTTCCATGGTTCCAAGGATATTTCCTATCTTGGTTCTTCACTTGCACTATATGTCTTACTACTACACTTAGTCATGCTAAACTCCATACTGTGATTTCCTATCTTTCTTTGTTATCCTCCTTGTAAGATTATTAGTATTATATCTCTTATAACTCTTACTGTTGTATATCTCACATATCTTATCGTATAGTCTCCTATATGTTTATTAATTTTTAGTGATATAGAATGCATTTGCCAAAACGTTCCCACAAATGCTAGCTAATTTATTGCTTTTTTTTTTCTCTACATGCTTTTTTTTTATTTTTTATTTTTTACAACCATCTCCAAAATGTTGCTACGGCTATTTTTGTCCAGGTCTTCTGAAATGTAAGCACACCCTTTGTCATCACTAACCTAACCATAGCACCCAAGGCCAAGTAAAGCTAGAGCAAGTAATAAGCAAGCAATACAATAATGAATACAATAAAATAAGTTTGTGTATACTAAGTAAATCTAAATACAATGAATTGTATACTTTTGGTTGTTTCTGTTACATGTATTAATTCAAGGCACATCTTCTATTACCAGTGATTTGAGCACTAATTATAGTTGGCATTTAATTTAGCATAGTCATGTATGTCATTCTTCACTAAGCTAATAATTATGTGTTAGGATGTTATTAACTTCTTTTTGTTACATCGTTAAATATGTAGCAATCAAAAATATCAAAGATGTGATCATAAATTGTCATCTTTTTCTAGGCTTATTTTATGAGACTGGTAAATGGCATATGATCATTAAATTTTTTTTTTTAAATTGGGACTAATAATAATGGGTTAGACTGTTACTGGAAACAGGATTGGACAAGTAACAGTGGGTGTCACGACAAGGGTGCATAATTCATTGTTGCACTAAAGAATATTGCTAGTTAACATGATTTGTGTAGTGTATACATGAATTGGTTACTTGGTAGAGGTGGTATGGCCAATTTTATTTCAGAGGATATATGTCAGAAGAATTAATTTAAAGTATATAGGAATGTGATAGATGTCAGAAGGTTTACAACTCCTTTGCAGCTGTTACTCCAGAGCCCTTCTGCAAGGTGTGAACTGTTACACATGAGTTGCCTCTGAGTCTACTTAAATATAAACTATCTCTCTAATTCGCCATATGGCTATATTTCCTCTTAGATAGTGTGTTATTTTGATATGTTAATGACCATTAGCATTGAAGAGAACAATTGTGTTCCAGTGTCATATCCAAAATAAACATTAATAATAACTCATAGATGAATAATCATGCCTCCATTTGTGCATTTTTAGAATGGAAATCACACCCTACATAAAGAGTATAAATATGACCAGCACAGCCTAAGCCATTTGGAAGGAATTGTGAAGTCTATTGTATTAGGTTATAAGGAGAAGGTGTGACATTTTTCCAGAATGGAAAAATTGCAACAAAGTCATAGATGCAATTTTTATATCTGTGGCAAGCACAAAAGAGGAAATACAATCAAAAGTTTCTATTTGGATTGATGTTGGTCTGGAACACATACCAAAGGTCACTTATTGTTCCTCTAAGATATGCCTTCCATCCATCTAAACCACTTCTTGGCCGGCTTTAAAACCTGAGATAAATTCAGTGTCACGAATACTATCTGATCCAACAAGTAGAACTATGTAACATATACAAACACAGAATAAGAACCTATACCGGGCCTTAGCCCGCCGGAATGAACGTAAAAGAGAATAGTCAAAATACAAGCCGAGGTCAGGGACACAGAAAGAGACAGATCAAGAAAACTAGCCATAGGTCAGGGATACCAGAAACAGGGAAGGTAAAAAATACAAGCCAACTTTAATATCAAATATAACAAGAACAAGAACGCACTCTCCAATAACCAACTAGTGGAAACCACGACAGGGCACAGATGAAAAGCTAACCAGGGTTTAAATATTGTAATCTCTGACCCCAAAATATGCGTGCACATCGATGATGTAACATCGCACACCTGTCAGCACCATCTTAGTTGTGGACATAGGAAAGTAAACTATTTAAAACGGAACCGCAGCGGCCGGCATCTCTTAGAACGCCGCACCGGCTGGAGACTGTTTCGCAAGAGGATCGAACGGGGATCTGCCGCCATTCAGGTAAGTATTTCTTTAGACTTTTAGTGTGACCGCACTGATCAGGTGTATCTGTTACAAATCAATGGTTTAAGTAACAATACGTGGAAGGTATTAGGTATTTGAAGATTAGCAGGGAGAGCAAGAGAATACGAAAAATAATTAATCAGACGTAGTAGACGAAAAGGACCGGTAAACCTGGGGGTAAACTTCATAGTAGGAACCTTAAGCTTGATATGACGCGTGGAAAGCAAGACCCGGTCACCTATTTGGTACACAGGGTTGGCACAACGCCGCCTATCAGCCTGAAACTTGAAATGTGCAGCTGCAGTATTTAACGCTGCATGTACCTGAGTCCAAATATTCCGTATACAAGCCAGATGTTCATCGTAGGCCAGAATAGCAGTACCATCAAACACAGTAGGTAGGATAGTAGGATGACAACCATAATTAAAAGCATGCAGTAAGAGCAGAGGAATCACGAGTAGCATTATTTCTAGTGTTGTTGCGAACCCGGAATTTTCGGTTCGCGAATGGCGAACGCGAACTTCCGCAAATGTTCGCGAACCGGCGAACCGCGCGAACCGCCATTGACTTCAATGGGCAGGCGAATTTTAAAAACATCAGGGACTCTTTCTGGCCACAATAGTGATGGAAAAGTTGTTTCAAGGGGACTAACACCTGGACTGTGGCATGCCAGAGGGGGATCCATGGCAAAACTCCCATGGAAAATTGCACAGTTGATGCAGAGTCTGCTTTTAATCCATAAAGGGCAGAAATCACCTAACATTGACACCTGTCCTCAAAGCCCAGCCCTGATACACCCTGACACAGAGCAGAATAGAGACTGTTCCCCCTACATAGGGTCACTTGGCAGATATGGATTGACACCTGTCCTCAAAACCCCTGATACACACTGACACAGCAGAATAGGGACTGTTCCCCCTACATAGGGTCACTTGGCAGATATGGATTGACACCTGTCCTCAAAACCCCTGATACACACTGACACAGAGCAGAATAGAGACTGTTCCATGTCCACAGAGACCATGATACACACTGACACAGAGCAGAATAGGGACTGTTCCCCCTACATAGGGTCACTTGGCAGATATGGATTGACACCTGTCCTCAAAACCCCTGATACACACTGACACAGAGCAGAATAGGGACTGTTCCCCCTACATAGGGTCACTTGGCAGATATGGATTGACACCTGTCCTCAAAACCCCTGATACACACTGACACAGAGCAGAATAGAGACTGTTCCCTGTCCACAGAGACCATGATACACACTGACACAGAGCAGAATAGAGACTGTTCACCGTCCACAGAGACCATGATACACACTGACACAGAGCAGAATAGGGACTGTTCCCCCTACATAGGGTCGCTTGGCAGATATGGATTGACACCTGTCCTCAAAACCCCTGATACACACTGACACAGAGCAGAATAGAGACTGTTCCCTGTCCACAGAGACCATGATACACACTGACACAGAGCAGAATAGAGACTGTTCACCGTCCACAGAGACCATGATACACACTGACACAGAGCAGAATAGGGACTGTACCCCCTACATAGGGTCACTTGGCAGATATGGATTGACACCTGTCCTCAAAACCCCTGATACACACTGACACAGAGCAGAATAGAGACTGTTCCATGTCCACAGAGACCATGATACACACTGACACAGAGCAGAATAGAGACTGTTCACCGTCCACAGAGACCATGATACACACTGACACAGAGCAGAATAGGGACTGTTCCCCCTACATAGGGTCACTTGGCAGATATGGATTGACACCTGTCCTCAAAACCCCTGATACACACTGACACAGAGCAGAATAGAGACTGTTCCCTGTCCACAGAGACCATGATACACACTGACACAGAGCAGAATAGAGACTGTTCACCGTCCACAGAGACCATGATACACACTGACACAGAGCAGAATAGGGACTGTACCCCCTACATAGGGTCACTTGGCAGATATGGATTGACACCTGTCCTCAAAACCCCTGATACACACTGACACAGAGCAGAATAGAGACTGTTCCCTGTCCACAGAGACCATGATACACACTGACACAGAGCAGAATAGGGACTGTTCCCCCTACATAGGGTCACTTGGCAGATATGGATTGACACCTGTCCTCAAAACCCCTGATACACACTGACACAGAGCAGAATAGAGACTGTTCCCTGTCCACAGAGACCATGATACACACTGACACAGAGTGTCCGCGTGAAATAGGGCCGTGAGTAATGACGTCACGGGTAGCCTGCCCATAGTATCGCATAGGGTGGAAGAGCTGATAGGACATCTGAAACGTATTGGGATGGAGATGCTTAATTGTTCTCCAAAATGCTTGACACCACCCCATAGTGAATCTCTGCAAACTTTAATACCATCAGAGGAGGAAGAATGTGGCAGCCCACTGGGATTATTCGAAAAAATTCAAATTGATGATTTTCCGGACCCTGGGGTTGACATTAGTCCAGATTTACATCTTGTGACCCATGAGGATGTTCCAGGCACTACTTGTGAAATAAAGACAGATAATACAGTGAATGATCCTTCTCCTTGGGACTTGCACCCTGTCGTTGAAGGTGGAGTAGGCAATGGCAAGAGCATGCTGTGGGTAGTTAGTGCAAACACTCTCTTCCAGGTGAATAATGAGGAGACTAACTATGATGACGTTATTTGCGTTGAAAGTAATGATGCCAGAGATCTTTTGAAACCATATGGAAGGAACGAATTGGTTAAAAGAAAGGCAAGAGACCACCTGCATATAGACAAGAATACGCATAAGAGAAAGAAGAGAACAGGTGAAAAAGAGAAGCTGCAGACTGCCTATCTGCAAATAGTTGAGTTATGTCCTGAAGATGTCCGTGTTACCACAGTGCAGACTCTGTTTGATACACTACTGAGGAGAGTGAGAAAAACCCCAGATCTTCACGTATTGGATGAGTCGGTGCGTGGAGTTGCAGAGAACGTAGAACAAGAAATATTTAAACTTTTCCTGTGTACTGACAGCAGATATAAGAATAAATACCGGATCCTCCTTTTCAATTTGAAGGACCCTAAAAATCAGATCCTGTTCCGTCGTGTGGTCCTTGGTGAAATCACCCCACAGTGTTTGGTTCTAATGAGTGCAACGTAAATTGGCAATGTGCACTGGAACAGTTCTGCAGAGCACACGCTGAAGGAAGGACTGACAGAGCCGCTTGAAGACAAGTAACTGCTATTCAATCTATAACAGTGAAAAACAAATTTTGGTTTTAAAAGCACGCTATAGAGACACCAGATATGATTGGCAATGTGCACTGGAACAGTTCTGCAGAGCACACACTGTAGGCCTGAGACACCCGCTTGAAGACAAGTAACTGCTATTCAATCTATAACAGTGAAAAACAAATTTTGGTTTTAAAAGCACGCTATAGAGACACCAGATATGATTGGCAATGTGCACTGGAACAGTTCTGCAGAGCACACACTGTAGGCCTGAGACACCCGCTTGAAGACAAGTAACTGCTATTCAATCTATAACAGTGAAAAACAAATTTTGGTTTTAAAAGCACGCTATAGAGACACCAAATATGATTGGCAACTGTCAAAGCACGCTGGAACAGGTCTACAGAGCACACGCTGAAGTAGGCCTGACACCCAGACGCTTGTAGACAACTAACTGATCTTCTATTACAGTGAAAAAAAATGATTTCTTTAAAATGTAAAGCTTAACCAATTGTTAAAACAGATATGAGTGGTGGCACTGGGCAAGTAGGCACAGTATCCAATGTGAACCTCACACAGAAGCTGGCAGGCAGGCAACTGCTCTTCTATTACAGTGGAAACAAAATTTTGGTTGTAAAAGCACGCTATAGAGACACATGATATGAGTGGCAACTGTCAAAGCACGCTGGCACAGGTCTGCAGAGCACACACTGAAGTAGGCCTGACACCCAGACGCTTGCAGACAACTAACTGCTCTTCTATTACAGTGAAAAAAAAATATTTATTTTAAATGTAAAGCTTAACCAATTGTTAAAACAGATATGAGTGGTGGCACTGGGCAAGTAGGCACAGTATCCAATGTGAACCTCACACAGAAGCTGGCAGGCAGGCAACTGCTCTTCTATTACAGTGGAAACAAAATTTTGGTTGTAAAAGCACGCTATAGAGACACCAGATATGAGTGGCAACTGTCAAAGTACGCTGGCAGGGTTGTGCAGGGCACACGCTGAAGGAAGGCCTGGCAGAGCCGCTTGAAGGACACTGACTGTCTGCTATTAGCTTACACTGGAAACCTTTTTTCTTTGTAAAAGCACGCTAAAGAGACACCAGATATGATTGGCAACTGTCAAAGCACGCTGGCACAGGTCTGCAGAGCACACGCTGAAGTAGGCCTGACACCCAGATGCTTGCAGACAACTAACTGATCTTCTATTACAGTGAAAAAAAATGATTTCTTTAAAATCTAAAGCTTAAGCTATTGTTAAAACAGATATGAGTGGTGGCACTGACTGTGCAAATGGGCAAGGCATCCAACCTGACACAGAAGCTGGCAGGCAGGCAACTGCTCTTCTATTACAGTAAAAAAAAATATATATTTTAAATGTAAAGCTTAACCAATTGTTAAAACAGGTATGAGTGGTGGCACTGGGCAAGTAGGCACAGTATCCAATGTGAACCTCACACAGAAGCTGGCAGGCAGGCAACTGCTCTTCTATTACAGTGAAAAAAAAATATTTATTTTAAATGTAAAGCTTAACCAATTGTTAAAACAGATATGAGTGGTGGCACTGGGCAAGTAGGCACAGTATCCAATGTGAACCTCACACAGAAGCTGGCAGGCAGGCAACTGCTCTTCTATTACAGTGGAAACAAAATTTTGGTTGTAAAACACGCTATAGAGACACCAGATATGAGTGGCAACTGTCAAAGTACGCTGGCAGGGTTGTGCAGGGCACACGCTGAAGGAAGGCCTGACAGAGCCGCTTGAAGGACACTGACTGTCTGCTATTAGCTTACACTGGAAACCTTTTTTTCTTTGTAAAAGCACGCTAAAGAGACACCAGATATGATTGGCAACTGTCAAAGCACGCTGGCACAGGTCTGCAGAGCACACGCTGAAGTAGGCCTGACACCCAGATGCTTGCAGACAACTAACTGATCTTCTATTACAGTGAAAAAAATGATTTCTTTAAAATCTAAAGCTTAAGCTATTGTTAAAACAGATATGAGTGGTCGCACTGACTGTGCAAATGGGCAAGGCATCCAACCTGACACAGAAGCTGGCAGGCAAGCAACTGCTCTTCTATTACAGTGGAAACAATATTTTGGTTGTAAAAGCACGCTATAGAGACACAAGATATGAGTGGCAACTGTCAAAGCACGCTGGCACAGGTCTGCAGAGCACACGCTGAAGTAGGCCTGACACCCAGACGCTTGCAGACAACTAACTGCTCTTCTATTACAGTGAAAAAAATATATATTTATTTTAAATGTAAAGCTTAACCAATTGTTAAAACAGATATGAGTGGTGGCACTGGGCAAGTAGGCACAGTATCCAATGTGAACCTCACACAGAAGCTGGCAGGCAGGCAACTGCTCTTCTATTACAGTGGAAACAAAATTTTGGTTGTAAAAGCACGCTAAAGAGACACCAGATATGAGTGGCAACTGTCAAAGCACGCTGGCACAGGTCTGCACAGCACACGCTGAAGGAGGCCTGACACCCAGACGCTTGCAGACAACTAACTGCTCTTCTATTACAGTGAAAAAAAATTATTTATTTTAAATCTGAAGCTTAAGCTATTGTAAAAACAGATATGAGTGGTGGCACTGGGCAAGAGGGCACAGTATCCACTGTGAACCTCACACAGAAGCTGGCAGGCAGGCAACACAATTTTGGAAACACAATTTTGGTTTTAAAAGCACGCTATAGAGACACCAGATATGATTGGCAATGTGCACAGGAAAAAAAAAAAAAGCAGCCTGATGTTATAGCCCTAAAAAGGGCTTTTTGGGGTGCTGTCCTTACAGCAGAGATCAGATGAATCCTTCAGGATTGTAGTGGACACTGAATACCCTAGCCTAGCTATCAATTTCCCTATCTAATCAGCAGCAGCTAAACTTTCCCTCCTCTCACTAAGCATGCATCTTCCGAATGAATCGAAAATGGATGCTGGGAGGGAGGTTGGAGGGTGTGGAAGGGAGGGAGTGCTGCTGATTGGCTGGAATGTGTCTGCTGACCGAGAGGCACAGGGTCAAAGTTTGCCCAATGATGACGAATAGGGGGCGGATCGAACTGTGCATGTGTCGGCCCGCCGCGGCGAACGCGAACACGCTAATTTCGCCGGGAACTGTTCGCCGGCGGACAGTTCGGTACATCACTAATTATTTCTAGCAAATTAAGCCAATGGCAGTAGATCTAACCAGTCCGCTTGAGTGTTATCGATAAAGCACCTCAAATACAATTCCAAGAATTGGTTATCTATTTCTGCAGCACCATTTGTTTGAGGATGATATGAAGAGGAGAAAGATAAATAAATACCAACTGAACACTTTCTAAGACCTCCACACAAACTGTGAACCCCTGTCAGAAACTATATACTGCAGGATACCATGTAATCTGAATATTTATTTTATGAATTTTCTTATGCGGAATTAAATGGACCATTTTAGAAAAATGATCAACAACCATTAAAATAGTGTTATAGCCCACTCCTGTGGGACACTACTTTACCCAGCCTGGCCACTCAATGAAGGACCTAAAATTCCAAATACTGAAAGGGGGTTTTGAAAATACCCAAGTAAGAAAAACTTTTGAAGCCAGACTGATCAAATTGTTTAACGGCAAGAATAGAGGACTAAATATTGATTTGGGTTTCCTGTCCCACTACCAACACTTTACATGAACACTCCCCCAGCATTATCTTGCTGTTCTATCATATATATCAACATTTAATCCCTTAAGACCGGAGGGCGTACTATTACGCCCTATTTTAAGCGGCTCTAAATGCCGCCGGGTGTAATAGTACGCCCTCCATTTTTTTTTAACTTACCCGGTCGCCGGCGATCCCACGCCGGCGATCGTGGTTGGGGGGACTCCCAGGGAGCCCCCCCGCAGCACATCCGTCTTCTTGCAGCCCCCCCCGGCCATGTGAGAGTGAGATCCTTGCGAGGACCTCACAATCACATGGCTGGGTTAGCTGGCTCAGGCATTGCCAGCAGGGGGACTAACTGTAAGGACAGTTAGTCCCCCTGTGTCACGTTCACAGTAAATGATGTGGAACACAACTGCAGATTTGTTAGGACTTTGATCTTTTATTAAGACACTTAGATGGAACTGAGACTTCAGTTCCAGAATTACAGTTACTGTTTCTTTAAATAATAAACGGTTTGTTTCATTTAGCATTGACAAGGTTCAGAATTCATTAGCATCCGTTATTCTTGTTAACAGTTCAAATTATAAGAGATTATATACATTGGAATTATCAGCAGCAAGACTGGTGCAGTATAACTTAAATAATACTTGTTTTGAGGGATGCTGTAGTAGGCTTGCTGAACAACTTGATAGCAGACTTTAGTATGAAGAAATAAGATTATCTGTAGCAAGACAGGTACAGCTGAACTTGAATAATACTTGATTTGAGGAAAGATGTAGCAGGATTGCTGAACAACTTGATAGCAGACTTCAGTATGAAGAAATAAGATTATCTGTAGCAAGACAGGTACAGCTGAACTTGAATAATACTTGATTTGAGGAAAGCTGTAGCAGGATTGCTGAACAACTTGATAGCAGACTTTAGTATGAAGAAATAAGATTATCTGTAGCAAGACAGGTACAGCTGAACTTGAATAATACTTGATTTGAGGAAAGCTGTAGCAGGATTGCTGAACAACTTGATAGCAGACTTTAGTATGAAGAAATAAGATTATCTGTAGCAAGACAGGTACAGCTGAACTTGAATAATACTTGATTTGAGGAAAGCTGTAGCAGGATTGCTGAACAACTTGATAGCAGACTTCAGTATGAAGAAATAAGATTATCTGTAGCAAGACAGGTACAGCTGAACTTGAATAATACTTGATTTGAGGAAAGCTGTAGCAGGATTGCTGAACAACTTGATAGCAGACTTCAGTATGAAGAAATAAGATTATCTGTAGCAAGACAGGTACAGCTGAACTTGAATAATACTTGATTTGAGGAAAGCTGTAGCAGGCTTGCTGGAGAACTTGATAGCAGACTTTAGTAAGTTGAAATAAAGCTTTAACATTGTTAGCTCTTAACTCAGAGACTGTAAATTACTTAACTTCTGGAAGTAGAGGGATTGTGTCCCCAGCTCTCCTCAGAGGCGGTTGCTTCAGTGAATGGTTGCCGAGAGTGCTGGTAGTTGTCTGTGATGAAAAGAGATGTTGGGGACTTGAATATTCCTCCAGTCCGGTCTAGTAGCGAGTGGTCGTCTCACCGAGGTATGTGAGCCGGTGAGTTTGGCGCGGTACGCGTTTCAATAATCCAGCGTCTATCAGCTGGAGCGGTCGCATTAAATAGCCGACCGCGGCAATGGGGGTGTGGCTAAGCTCCGTCAAACCCGGAAGCATGAAGAGACATCGGGAGGCTTAAGGCCTGACACCCTGCTGGATGAATTCAAATAAATAAATGTTAAATAAGTGTAAATATATATATATATATATATATATATATATATATATATATGATCTAAGTATATATATATATATATATATATACACAAATACATACACACACATACATTGTCTAGGTGTATTTTACTTTTAATATATATATAATTATATATATAGAAATACAGGGTATCCTTGCACTCACGCTCATAGATTGTTATTTGCCGGGTGCTTGTAATCCAGGGAAAAATAATACTCCAGGTAAAAAGTGATCAGCACTCTCGGTCTTCAGCAGATTAAAACTTACATTTTATTGAAATCCATTTAAAAGATCAACGTTTCAGTTCCTCTTGGAACTTTCATCAGGATAAGACATGTGTATATATATATATATATATATATATATATATATCTCAATATCAAATTACACGTAGACTGAATATATATATATATATAATTATTGTTATATATATATATATTTATATATAATATAAAAAAAATATGTAAATATGTTAAAAAGTACAATTTAAAAAATAATTAAAAATAAATAATTAAAAAATATATAGATGTGTGTTATTTCGTTCTAACTGTATTGTGATATTAATATATATATATTTATATCAAAATACACGTAGAACGAAATAATATATATATCTATATACATAAATATATACATATATATCACTATATATATATATACCTATATATAAATAAAAATATTATTTTTTTTATATATATACATATATATACACGTACGTATATATATATATATATATATATATATATATATATATATATATATACATATATTAATTCTACATATATATTTATGTAATATTTTTACATAATTAGGTATCCTAATTAATTACAATTAGCGGGACCTGCCTGACAACGAATGCCGAAAGTAAAGGGAATTTAATTTGCTAGCACTATATTTAGCCCTATAACTTTCCAAGACACCATAAAACCTGTACATGGAGGGTACTGTTCTACTCGGGAGACTTCGCTGAACACAAATATTAGTGTTTCAAAACAGTAAAATGTATTACAACGATGATATGCCAGTAAAAGTGACGGTATTATTGCTGCAATACTTTTTACTGTTTTGAAACACAAATAATTGTGTTCAGCAAAGTCTCCCGAGTACAACAGTGCCCCTCATGCACAGGTTTTATGGTAGACAAAGTGAACACTCAGTGAAGGAGATTAATAATAAAAACCACCACTGGTGTGCATGTGGAGCGCACGAAAAATATACAAACTCACCCAAATGGGTTAACATACATATGTATGAAAAACGTATCCTGCAACAATGTATCTGAAAGCAGAAATAAATACAAATTGTGCAAGTAACGTTGAAGGTGAATATAGTGGGTAAGTGTACTATATGGTCTCACTCACATGTGACAGAGCCCTATAGGATAGGCTCAGGTCTCAATAGCTTGTGTGTGCTTATGGTGACACAGTACCCAATCGATCCTTTAATCTTCAGAGGGTCCTTATGTATACATAGGAGCGAGACAAGGGGAAAAAAAAACCCTAGTGTGGTAAATCCCAATAAACAGTATATAATGGTAAAAAATGGCTTCTCACCTGATAAAGAGCCCTATAACCTGGCTCTTGGTATGTAGATATTTGTGCCTTTAAGGAGGCTACCACCCTTCTTTGAGCAGCAAGAAAATGGAAGATGGATCCCAAAGTATAAAACAAAATTTATTCAATAAGTAAAGAAAAACTTACAAATGAAAATAGATAAAAGTATATAAATTAAATAAAATGGAATCTCCAGTCTTCCTGCCGAGACGCGTTTCGCTGAACTGTGACAGCTTTCTCAGTCGGTAATGTATTTGCTGCTGCTCGATGTTTAAATGCCGTGTTCTTCCCCCTGTTAGGTCCATCAATTAACACGTCCTCCAATCCACTTTGTCCTTTCTGATATGAACAGCTGCGTCCTATTACTTGTAGTGATGCTCCAGTTTCGGAGCGTCCCACGTGATACGGAACGTCACATACCGCATCATAGATTGGGCGTGTGTAAAAATTGGGCGTGATTGATTCTATCGTCCATTTTGGAATAGGGCAAATGCCCTTCCTTTACAAATCGGTCAGTTTTTGTTCATATATAATAACTCAATATGGACAGTTTACATGCAAAAAGTAAAAAAAGGGAGAAAATAATGTTATTTTACATTCTTATCTTTCCCTTTGTCTCTCTCCTATACATAAGGACCCTCTGTAGATTAAAGGATCGATTGGGTACTGTGTCACCATAAGCACACACAAGCTATTGAGACCTGAGCCTATCCTATATGTACACTTACCCACTATATTCACCATCAACGTTACTTGCACAATTTGTATTTATTTCTGCTTTCAGATACATTGTTGCAGGATACCTTTTTCATACATATTTATGTTAACCCATTTGGGTGAGTTTGTATATTTTTCCAGCGCTCCACATGCACACCAGTGGTGGTTTTTATTATTAATCTCCTACACTGAGTGTTCACTTTGTCTTTTGTATTGTTATATAGGATAGAGAGTTCCTATTGTCAGTGGTAGCTGCTATTATTTGTTATTCTCATCTTTAATTGTAAGCGTCTGGAATACACAAATCTATTACCTCTTTGTAGATTGTTGTTTAAAACCTCTCTATTGTGTGTGTGTGCAGCTTATAAACAATATGTCATTGTTTGAAAATAGATTGAAATACGGAAAAAACATAGATGCACTATTTGGAGATCAAGAAAACCCTGTAAATATAGAGTATCCTAATCATTTAGACATAAAAAAACAAATTAGGAATTCAAGATATAAGTTAGAAAAAGTTCTAGGGAGGGAAATTAAAATACAGTGGGAAATAGCCACTTTGGAGAAATATAGAAGGGAGGTGATTACGCAAGATGGCCTTAGATTCTCCACGAATCCTTCCTTTGGCCAGGAGGAAGAAGATTTCATTAAGGAGTGGTCGGACCTCCTGGAGAGCTTCTCCTTTGGGTTGATTGACCTCATCATAAAAAGAAGAAAGGAAACACTAATTCAATTAGACACTGATATCAATGCCCTAAAAATGTTCTTATCCACCAACATGCCCCCAGAACAGTACACCAGTACCTTGGAGGAGATCCAAATTAATTTGGAGAAATTAGAGAAGGGGGTGATAGAAGTTAAAAAAAGAAAATACTTAAGAGACAAAACTGACTATGCAAGGGGGGAAGTTAGAACCTTTTTTAAGAATAATCATAACCATTGGGAGGGATAAATCGCCCCAAGAGATAGGAGATATGAAGATAGATATAGAACTAAACAATATCAATATAATGAAGACAGTAGAACTAGACCACTAGAAAGAGCCATAACACCTATACGCAGAAAACAATCACCAAAAAGCCGTAGAAATTCACCCAGAGGAAAAAGAACACCAAAATGGGGACCTTAGGGACAGGAAGAGATTACTACAATCAGTGGGTACGTCCATATGTAGAGAACAGACCCCCAGAAAATATGCACCCCCAGAGAACAGACCCCCAGAAAATATCCACCTAGAGAGAGAAAGGAGACACCTAGCAGGTATTTTAGGGAGGGGAGAAAATCACCAGAACCAGTGGTGAGGAAGAAAACACAAATTAATAGGAATGATCTACATTTGGAAAGATTTGATCGAAGTGCAGAAAGTAGGGATATACCAATCCACAACAGATTTAGCACTCTCAGTACTCAACATAAAGAGGAGGTTTTTGGGGGGAACCACATGAAAGGCAAATGCAAAGACAACAGATCAGGTTGGGGAACCCCAGGGAAAAGAGGTCACAGTATAGAGGACGGGGGATTAGAGGAGGAATTCACCTACAAAAAAGGGAAAAAAAAGCCAGAGAGTAAAGGGAAAAGGTATTTTTAACCTATCATCAAAAATATTGACTAATCCCCAAATAAACCTATCAGAGAAGGGCTTAAAATTCGCGCCCACTAAAACACTTGATAAGTTCAGTGTCTATGTAGATCTGAACAGATTCAAAAGAAATATGTGCTTAAAGAAATTTTTCCTGAAGAATGTCAGGATCCCGCAGGCGGCTGCGAGGGGAGGCTGTAGTCCGCTCGCGGCACTCACCCTCCAGCCGTCCGCGGTTCCCTTTCCGGCGTACGCTCGGCGGGCGGCATCCTCCTAGCCTCGGATGCCGCCCGCGTCTTCCTCTCCATCCCCCAGCGGTAGCATGCATGACGCTGCACGCTGGGAGACCGCCCAGTTTTATAAACGCCGGGGTCAGCCACCCACGTTAAAGGCACAGTGCCTCAATCACAGTGGGAGGTATAGATATCTCCCACGTGTGATTGTTAATTCTGATTGGAAATTATCCAATCAGAATTAATCTAGGGGTTTAAATACGTATCTTTCCTGTCTCTCTCTGCCCTGTTTGCTTTCTAGTATTGCTGTTCTACTTGTGGTTCTATCTGATTACATACTCTCTGGCTTGTTTATCCGGCCTTGTGACTTTCTCCTACCCTTTGACCTCGGCTTGTCTCTCGATATTCTGTCTTCTGGTTCCCCTTACTCGGCTTGTCTCCTGACTATTCTTTGTGTGCTTAGCCCGGCCACTCTAAGGTCCGGTACTGCATCTTTTCTGTGTGTGTGTGTTAGCGTGTTTTGGTTCCCAGAATCGTGACAGAATCCTATTAATAAATGAGAGAATAAATAGTTGCGGCGCACTCAGACTACAAAAAAACAAAGAAGATTACTAAAATGCCTATCTAAGTATAAATATGGGGATTTGGTTCCACCATATGGCCATATGTTGTTAAGCCCACCACTACTTTCCAAGTACCCCATTATTGGTGGGTCCTACACTAAAATGTGGGGGGGCAAATAAATAGTAATAGTGTTCAAAATAAAAGTGTTAAATTAAATACTGGTAAGAGCATAGTGAGTATACAAACATAAGTGATGAAAGCAATTAAAAACAGTGTTACAACTAAATAGTTAATGTGTTTGTGCTAAAATGGGTATACTCACTATTGCAGATGACTGTGCTAGCTGGAAACAATAATAAAAGTGACCACTATTGATAAACTCCTCCTATATACACACCTGTAGCCACCTCTAATGGAGACTCTGAAGCTGGGGGGGCCTGGGCAGGGTGCTTAACCCCTAAGGAATCTGGTATGGATTCCAAATATAATATGAACAGAAAAAGGATAGGGGGCACTCCCGAGACCTGAATTTTGTATGAAAGGTGCTGCCGCTGTGACCAAAACTTGATGAATGAGAGAATAAATAGTTGCGGCGCACTCAGGCTACAAAAAAACAAAGCAGGCTACTAAAATGCCTATCTAAGTATAAATATAAGGGATTTGGTTCCACCATGTAGTCTGAGTGCGCCGCAACTATTTATTCTCTCATTCATGAAGTTTTGGTCACAGCGGCAGCACCTTTCATACAAAATTCAGGTCTCGGGAGTGCCCCCTATCCTTTTTCTGTTCAGAATCCTATTAATAGGCTAAATGAACCCATACTGAGCTGAAAGCCAAATCTTCATTTTATCCAAGGTTTTGTATCTCAGAACAGATGTCAACTTTTGAGAAGATGGTAATGAAAGATATAGGGAAAATTAAAAAACCTAAACATAAACAACTTAATCTTAATTATGGGGAAAGACAGGCGTTGAAGGAACTAAGACAAGACGATTCGTTGGTAATAAAACCAGCAGATAAGGGTGGGGGCATCATCATTTTGGATAGTGAAGACTATATAAAGGAGGCCCTTAGACTCTTAGGAGATGAAAAGACATATAGAATTTTGATGAAAGATCCAATGAGTGACATAAAAACTGCATACGAGACCCTCATAGAGGGAAAAATTTAAACATTTTGAATGAAAGGTAATACACATTTCTAAATGTAAAACAACCCATAATACCGTTTTTTTTATCATCTTCCTAAGATTCACAAAAACAAGTCCAAACCCCCGGGGAGACCTATTGTATCTGGGATTGGGTCAATTTCCAGCAGATTATCCCAATAGATAGGTGCCTCCAACCAGTGGTCATTAAATGTGATAGCTATTTGAAAGACACCTCAAATATTCTCCAAGTTTTATCCGATCATCAGTGGAAGGAAGATAGCTTTTTGGTGACAGCTGATGTTAGTTCACTGTACACCATCATTTCACATGACAAAGGGTGCCAAGCAACAGAGTATTTTCTAAAACAATCAGGAACATTCCCAAGTGGTCAAATTGATTTTTTGATTAAGAGTATCAGATGGATACTGAATAATAACTATTTTTGGTTTAACAATTCTTTCTATTTGCAGATATGTGGAACGACGATGGGCACGAGGTTCGCGCCAAGTTATGCGAATTTATTTATGGCATTATGGGAACAAAAATGTATTCACCAAGATGGTGAATGGAGCGCGAACCTTGTGGCCTATCGCCGTTACATAGATGACATCTTTTTTATTAGCAGGGGGATGAAGCATCCCTGACATCTTTTTTGCTTCATATCAACAACAATGATTGGGGGATCAAGCTAATTTCCAATTATAGTAAGATCTCAGTGGAGTTTTTGGATCTCCAGATTTATGTGGAGGATGCTCAATTGAAAACATGCACCTTCTTTAAACCTGTAGATGTTAACAGCTACATTAGGGAGAATAGTTGTCACTTCTCCCCATGGCTGTTAAATGCACCCAAGGCCCAATTACTCAGGATAAGGAGGAACTGTACGGAGGAGCAGAAGTTCCACGAACAATCCCATAAAATCATGACTTCAGGGAGAAGGGATATAAAGAAAAATTATTAGCAAAAGCCCTGGAAGAAGTCAAAATAAAGGATAGAAAAGATTTAAATAAATATAACACCAAAAATAAAGGGGAATCACAAATAATGGGATTGAAATGTGATTTTAACTGTAAAAGTAAAGAGTTCAGGAGAATCATTTCTAAATACTGGCCAATCCTAAGGAATGACCCTCTGCTAAATAGTATTCTTCCAGAGAAACCAAAAATTGTGTACAGAGGAGTGAGAAATTTAGGAAATACCCTTACATCCAACCATATACCTCCAAAAAGGTGTAATAGAGAATTTTTTTAACGAAGCAAAAGGGTTCTACGGTTGTGGACAATGTGGTGCATGTAAGAATTCTAAAAGCAAGAAAAGATTAATAAAGGAATTCCCACACCCTCAAAATAGAAAAGTTGTGTTTAAAATAAATGAGTTAATTACATGTCAATCCATGAGGGTTATTTACCTCTTGACATGTCCATGTGGACTTGCTTATGTGGGACGAACTAAAAGGAACCTACAGACTAGGATACAAGAACATATTAGGAATATTAGAAACAATTTTGAAAAACATAGTGTCTCCCTACACTTCGAAAATAAACACAATAGTGACCCCAC
Organism: Pelobates fuscus; assembly: GCF_036172605.1. NCBI lineage: Eukaryota > Metazoa > Chordata > Amphibia > Anura > Pelobatidae > Pelobates > Pelobates fuscus. The sequence continues at coordinate 94,094,640 of NC_086324.1, read as the reverse complement.
CCAGTTGGAATTTCATGCAATATAGAGGATATCATCTGACTGGAGTGGGGGAGATTTTATTAAGAAAATGGGCCAAAGGGAGATGCAATGGATTTTTTACTTAAATACAATGCAGCCAAATGGTCTTAATGATGATTTCGAGTTATGTCATTTTTTAACCTAATTTTATTTTTTTAACTACATGTTTTTAATATATTTATACTTTCTAACACATATATTTTTGTCATATATATATTTTTTTATATATATCTAGTATAAATATCGATACCATCATTGAACTTGAAGGCTAATATAATAGAGATCCATTCACTACTCATTTTATTTGATAAGATTGTATTTGATAAGAATGTTAAATAACATTATTTTCTCCCTTTTTTTACTTTTTGCATGTAAACTGTCCATATTGAGTTATTATATATGAACAAAAACGGACCGATTGGTAAAGGAAGGGCATTTGCCCTATTCCAAAATGGACGATAGAATCAATCACGCCCAATTTTTACACACGCCCAACCGGAACATCACTACAAGTAATAGGACGCAGCTGTTCATATCAGAGAGGACAAAGTGGATTGGAGGACGTGTTAATTGATGGACGGCATTTAAACATCGAGCAGCAGCAAATACATCACCGACTGAGAAAGCTGTCACAGTACAGCAAAACACGTCTCGGCAGGAAGACTGGAGATTCCATTTTATTTAATTTATATACTTTTATCTATTTTCCTTTGTAAGTTTTTCTTTACTTATTGAATAAATTTAGTTTCATACTTTGGGATCCATCTTCCATTTTCTTGCTGCTCAAAGAAGGGTGGTAGCCGCCTTAAAGGCGCAAATATCTACATACCAAGAGCCAGGTTATAGGGCTCTTTATCAGGTGAGAAGCCATTTTTTACCATTATATACTGTTTATTGGGATTTACCACACTAGGGTTTTTTTCCCCTTGTCTCTCTCCTATGTATACATAAGGACCCTCTGAAGATTAAAGGATCGATTGGGTACTGTGTCACCATAAGCACACACAAGCTATTGAGACCTGAGCCTATCCTATATGTACACTTACCCACTATATTCACCATCAACGTTACTTGCACAATTTGTATTTATTTCTGCTTTCAGATACATTGTTGCAGGATACGTTTTTCATACATATGTATGTTATCCCATTTGGGTGAGTTTGTATATTATTCCAGGGCTCCACATGCGCACCAGTGGTGGCTTTTATTATTAATCTCCTACACTGAGTGTTCACTTTGTCTTTTGTATTGTTATATAGGATAGAGGATTCCTATTGTCAGTGGTAGCTGCTATTATTTGTTATTCTCATCTTTAATTGTAAGCGCATTGAATACACACATCTATTACCTCTTTACAGGTTTTATGGTGTTTTCAAAAGTTACAGCGTCAAATATAAGGCTTGTGTTTCATTTTTTTCATATTAAATTCGCCAGATTGGTTACGTTGCCTTTGAGACCCTATGGTAGCCCAAGAATGAAAATTACCCCTATGATGGCATACCATTTGCAATAGTAGACAACCCGAGGTATTGAAAGTGGGGTATGTTTAGTCTTTTTTAGTAGCCACTTAGTCACAAACACTGGCCAAAATTGGCGTTTTTTTGCATTTTTCACACACAAACAAATACTAACGCTAACTTTGGCCAGTGTTTGTGACCAAATGGCTACTAAAAAGACTGGACATACCCCATTTGCAATACCTTGGGTTGTCTACTATTGCAAATGGTATGCCATTATGGGTGTAAATGTATTTCCTGTGCTACTATACAGTCTCAAAGGCAACGTAACCAATCTGGTGAATTTCAATTTCAAATGTAACGTGCTATATTTGACCCTGTAACTTCCCAAAACACCATAAAACCTGTACATAGTTGGTACTGTTTTACACGTGAAACTTTGCTGAATACAAATATGTGTATTTTATTGCAGTTAAAGCAAACAGTATTATGACATTGACAGTTAAACTGTCATGTAGAACTTAAAAAATAACAAAAATAAATGTTCTCCCATTTTTTTTCATATTAAATTATGTTTCATAGCTAAATATTTGATATGTAATGAAAGCCCTGTTTCCCCTGAATAAAATTATATATAATAAGGGGGGGGTGCCATTTAATATGAAAAAGGTGAATTACGGTTGGACAGACATATAGCGTAAATGCCAGGTTTTATGATTTGTTTTGTTCACAACGTGTACATTTGGCTCAGTCCTTAACCCCTTAAGGACAGAGCTTCAGAAGCTTGACTTACGCTTAATGACACAAGCAATTTTTGCATTTTCTTGCTGTTTGCGTTCAACTGCAATTTGCATCTCTCTCATTTATTGCACCGACACATATTATATACTGTTTTTTAAAGGACAGAAAGGGCTTTAATTTGATATAACATATATATATATAAATGCTTACTTATTATAAAAAAAATACAGAAAAATGCAAAAAAAATGAAAAATATTGTTTTTTTTTACAGTTTTTGCAATCATAATGTGTGCATAATTAGTGCAGGTTAAGGAAAGTAATTAAAAATAAATTCATTTATTTGTTCTGATTTACAGAATATATAATGTGTCTGGGATTTTAAGTTTTTTTGGTAGTTACAGGTCACAAAGCACAAGGAGTAAAATAAAATTTTAATGTGGAGCGATTTTAGAATTTGGTATGTTTGTCTTGTAAGCCTAATAGCCATAAAATAAAACAAAATTGCCACACAAAAGTATATATTTATATAAAGTAGACATCACAGGCTATTTACCTAAGGTTGTTTTGACACTTTCTACGTAGCCATTTTACCGCCAACCTCTGCTAAATATTGGAGTAAAATTGTGTTTTTGGGGGGTTTTCGCACACAAACGTATAACAAAGAACTTCTCATGTGTATTTTGTAAAGTTGGTGTGTGCTATTCCTGTACAAAGTTTTATTATGTGTTCAGTTACTTCTGCTGAGTACAACGGTACCCCCATTGTATGTCTTTGGCACTATTTTGTGAAGCTACAGTGACATATAGGAGACCTGTCCTTTTCAGTATTCACAGTAGAATTTTGAGAGACGGATTTAATGAGCCTATGCTTCCATTTGGGGTATTATAACAGTTTGACTGTTCAAAAACCCCAACAAAGGCCTACCATTTGTAAAAGTAGACACTCCAGGGTATCTCATAAGGTGCATATTGTGCCTTAACATGCCCCCATTTTTTTACCATTACATGCCAAAGTATGTGGTAAAAAATAATTTTGTGCATTTTTTACATACGGATTGCATTTTTGCTGGGCATTTTGTATATTTCATATGTGCCACTAAGTTCAAACCCCCAAAATTATGCTCAGCTAAGTCTTCTGAGTAAAAGGACACCCCCATTGTATGTCTATGGCACTATTTCGTGAAGCTACAGTGCCATACAGGAGACCTGTCTTTTTCAGTATTCACAGTAGAATTTTGAGAGACGGATTTAATGAGCCTATGCTTCCATTTGGGGTATTATAACAGTTTGACTGTTCAAAAACCCCCACAAAGGCCTACCATTTGTAAAAGTAGACACTCCAGGGTATCTCATAAGGTGCATATTGTGCCTTAACATGCCCCCATTTTTTTACCATTACATGCCAAAGTATGTGGTAAAAAATAATTTTGTGCATTTTTTACATACGGATTGCATTTTTGCTGGGCATTTTGTATATTTCATATGTGCCACTAAGTTCAAACCCCCCAAATTATGCTCAGCTAAGTCTTCTGAGTAAAAAGACATCCCCAATGAATGTCTTTGGCACTATTTTGTGAAGCTACAGTGGCATATTGGAGACCAAGCCATATCAGTTTTTACAGAACTTTGAATTTTGACGCTGGGCCTATATGCAATTTCCAAGCATCTTCGTAAGTTTTAAATTCAAACTACCCCACAAAGGCCTACCATTTCTTAAAGTAGACACCCCAGGGTATTTCAAAAGGCATATTTTGAACCTTAGCGTGGGATAATTTTTCCTCTAGCTTGTACCAGGTGTAGTGGTAATAAGCGTTTTTTCTGCCTTTTTGACACACAAAGTGAGTTTGCACAGTATATTTTGCAAACCTTATGTGTACCACCACTCTATAATACTTTATATGTTGCTCAGCTATGTCGGCTGAGTACAAAAATACCCCCGTATGTACCTTTGCCAGGTATATGTGGACATCGGAGGGGCACATTTGGGACACAGCCATTCCATTTTTTTTCAAACTTTAAATTTTTACGCTGTGCCCATGTCCCATTTTAGAGTATTTTACCAGGCTATATAATCCAAATACCCCATAAAGCCATACCATTTCTTAAAGAAGACATCCCAGGGTATTTCAAAAGGCATATTTTGAAAATTAGTGTGGGATCATTTTTCCGCTAGCTTGTACCAGGTGTAGTGGTAATAAGCGTTTTTTCTGCCTTTTTGACACACAAAGTGAGTTTGCACAGTATATTTTGCAAACCTTATGTGTACCACCACTCTATAATACTTTATATGTTGCTCAGCTATGTCGGCTGAGTACAAAAATACCCCCGTATGTACCTTTGCCAGGTATATGTGGACATCGGAGGGGCACATTTGGGACACAGCCATTCCATTTTTTTTCAAACTTTAAATTTTTACGCTGTGCCCATGTCCCATTTTAGAGTATTTTACCAGGCTATATAATCCAAATACCCCATAAAGCCATACCATTTCTTAAAGAAGACATCCCAGGGTATTTCAAAAGGCATATTTTGAACCTTAGCGTGGGATCATTTTTCCGCTAGCTTGTACCAGGTGTAGTGGTAATGAGCGTTATTAAATTAATTTTGTAACTTTTTAAAACTTTTTTTACTTTTTAAAACTATTTTTTAAACTTTTGTTTTGCTTATTAATTTTTTTAAAGTTTCCTAAACTTTCGTAAAACTTTTTTTTTACAGATTTAACATTTTTCTAAGCTTTTTCTTTTACCGTTAACCCCTAACTAGCAGTAAGCAGCACTAACAGTAAATTCCCCATTTTCCCATAACTCCCACCCACCCCAGCTAGCAAAATATTTAATTATACAATATTTAAATTAGTTAATTAAATTAATTTAACCCCTGAGGGTTAAAAAATAAATAAAAGTTAATCGTCAGGGGTTAAAAAAAAAATTAGATCACAGTATAATACTGTGATCTGTATTTTGATCACTGTAGGCAGTGATAGACTGGCAGGTAAGGGGTTAATTTTTATTTGGACTGGGTAAAGGGTTTATTTTTTTTTTATTTTTTACTTAAACGTTATTAAAACTTTTTTTTTACTTAATTTTTTAACTTTTTAAAGCTTATTTTAAAACTTTTTTTAACGTTAACCCCTAGTTAGCCTAACACTAAATCCCCCAATTCCCCACTAACTTCCACCCTCCCCAGCTAGCTAAATTTATCATTTTAAAATATTTAAATTAATTAATAAAATAAATTTAACCCCTGAGGGTTAAAAAAAAAAGAATTAACCCTCAGGGGTTAAAAAAAAAATCAGATCATATTAAAATGTAATCCCTGCCAATTGATCACTGTAGTCAGTGATCATTTGGCAGGGAAGGGGTTAATTTTTTATTAATATGGGTAAAGGGGGGTGGGATTTTAATTTAACTTTTTTTTTTAACACCAGGGGGCAGGATCATCACTGATCCGGCTCCCTGCACTTCACAGTGAACCCGGAAGTGCAGGGAGGCGGAGGTGAGTATACAGAGCACATGTGCCCGCTCTGACATGCTGTCAGAGCGGGCACATGAGCTGGGACAGCCCGATCCGGTGCTCCCGGTCTGCCTCTAATGCAGAGGCAGACCGGAGCACCATTAACCCCACGATCGCCGCGATTGCGGCGATCTGGGGTTAATTTTACCGCGTGACGGACGAGGTCCGTCACCCGTCGTTAAGGGCTTCCCCAGGATGACGGACCTCGTCCGTCACCCGTCGTGAAGGGGTTAAGGGGTTAAAATGCATTTCAATATGTTTATTCTATCAATATACAAAGTACTGTGTGTATACCTATGCTTTTCCATAGTCTTGTGCATGTATGCTTATATATGTGACTGTGAATCTATATTTGTATATATGAGTTTATGTGCATGTATGTATTTGTGTTTGTGTGTATGTATAAGTGTTTGTGTATTTATGTGTATGCATATACATGTATGTATGTGTGTGTGTATGTATAAAGTGTATATATAGCATGCATACATGTATGTATATGTGGATACATGTATGTGTACATATTCATATACATGGGTCTATGTATGTGTAGGCACATTGGTATATGTGTAGGTACATGTATTGGTGCTTGTATGTGCAGGGCCGGTGCCCAAAGTATTTTGGGTACATAGGCGAAGATGTATTTTTCCACCCCCCCCCCATTCAAAAATAACATCTTCACCTATGTGCCTCTTAACCAGCCCCTCTCCCCGTCCATTATTGGTCCCCTCCCTTCCCTGCCCTTAGTGTTCTTCTGACAGTCACACACACTCAATGACAAACACAGAGACTCACTGATCTGACACACACACACTGATTGACACTCATTGACAGACACACTGATAGTCACACACAGACTCAATGACAAAGATACTCTCACTGATTTGACAGACACTCACAAACACACAATGACAGACACACACATACACTGACACACTCACATGCAACACTCATACAATCACTCACAGGCACACATACACTCACTCACGCACACACTCACAGACACACATACACTCACTCACGCACACACTCACAGTCACACATACACTCACGCTCACAGTCACTCACAGACACACATACACTCACGCACACACTCAGTCACTCACAGACACACATACACTCACGCACACACTCAGTCACTCACAGACACACATACACTCACGCACACACAGACACACATACACTCACTCACGCACACACTCACAGACACACATACACTCACTCACGCACACACTCAGTCACTCACAGACACACATACACTCACGCACACACTCAGTCACTCACAGACACACATACACTCACTCACGCACACACTCACAGTCACTCACAGACACACATACAATCACTCACGCACACACTCACAGTCACTCACAGACACACATACACTCACTCACGCACACACTCACAGTCACTCACAGACACACATACACTCACTCACACACTCACAGTCACTCACAGACACACATACACTCACTCACACACTCACACACACACACACAGAAACTCACACAGAGACACATACACACTCACAGACACACAGACACATACACACTCACACAGAGACACATACTCACTCACAGACACATACACACAGACACTCACACAGACACTCACACAGACACACACACAGACACACACACTCACTCACAGACAGACATTCTCACACACAGACACATCACATACATTCACAAATTATTTTAATACATAAATAATATCCACCCAGCCTCCCTACCTGGAGAGCTGGTGTGGATCATTCCCTGGGGTCCAGTGGGGCTGCTGGGCGGCGTGCGGAAGTGCTGCGATCAGGCGCTGTGAGGGAGCTCTAACCTCTCTGCTCTGCTCCCTCGCGGGCTGTCTGCTGATGCCGCGGGAACCGGAATATGACGCCATATTCCGGCTCCCGCAGTATCAGCAGACAGCGCGCGAGGGAGCAGAGCAGAGAGGTTAGAGCTCCCTCGCAGCGCCTGATCGCAGCACTGCCGCGCAGGGGGCGGAGATGGTGGCCGGCAGGAGGGCCGCCTGTGCCGCCTTATGGACGCGCCGGCCCTGTGTGTGTGGATGTATGTGTAGATGTGCATGTACATATATTTGGGCATTTGGTTTTATTTATATGTATATTGTATGTACTTGTGTATAGTGTGTATGTTCTTGTGTATACTTGTACATATGCACTACTTGTATATATGTATATGTACATTAGTGTGTCTGTGTATGCTGGATATAGGCCTTCATACATATCCTGTAACTCTTGGATGGGAATTCAGGCATTCTTTATATTAACCCCTTCAGGACAGAGTCAATAGTGCATGTTCTGATCAAAACAAAACGTAAACAAAAACTGGAATTTGCGCTATATGTCTGTTCACCCGTAGTTCCCCTCTTTCAAATTATATGCACCCACACTTATTATATATAATTTTGTCCAGGAGAAACAGGGCTTTAATCTATCATTAACTATTCATATATGGAACCTAATTTATTATGAATAAAATAAAAAAAAATGTGAGAAAATAAGATTTTTTTTTAAATTTGCATTTCCGTCTGACATTTTAACTGTGAATGAATGAGAAAATAGTGCAGCGCACTCAGACTACAAAAATACAAAAAACAAAGAAGGCTACTAAAATGCCTAACTAAGTATAAATATGGGGATTTGGTTAAGCACCCCGCCCAGGCCCCCCCCAGCTTCAGAGTCTCCTTTAGAGGTGGCCACAGGTGTGTATATTAAGGAGGAGTTTTTCATTAGTCAAGTCACTTTTATTATTTTTTCCAGTGAACACAGTCATCTGCATTAGTGAGTATACTCATTTTCAGCACTAACACATTCATTATTTAGTTTTAACACTGCTTTTAATTGCTTTCATCACTTTTGTTTGTATACTCACTATGCTCTTACTAGTATTTAACACTATTTTATTTATGACACTATTACTATTTTTGTCTCCCACATTGTAGTGTAGGACCCACCGATAATGGGGTACTTTGAAAGTAGTGGTGGGCTTAACAACATATGGCCATATGGTGGAACCAAATCCCAATATTTATACTTAGTTAGGCATTTTAGTAGCCTTCTTTGTTTTTTGTATTTTTGTAGTCTGAGTGCGCTGCACTATTTTCTCATTCATGAAATTTTGGTCAAAGCGGCAGCACCTTTCATGCAAAATTCAGGTTTCGGGAGTGCCCCCTATCCTTTCTCTGTTTATACTATATTTGGAGTCCAGACCAGATTCCTTAGGGGTTAAGCACCCCGCCCAGGCCCCCCCAGCTTCAGAGTCTCCTTTAGAGGTGGCCACAGGTGTGTATATTAAGGAGGAGTTTGTCATTAGTCAAGTCACTTTTATTATTTTTTCCAGTGAACACAGTCATCTGCATTAGTGAGTATACTCATTTTCAGCACTAACACATTCATTATTTAGTTTTAACACTGCTTTTAATTGCTTTCATCACTTTTGTTTGTATACTCACTATGCTCTTACTAGTATTTAACACTATTTTATTTATGACACTATTACTATTTTTGTCTCCCACATTGTAGTGTAGGACCCACCGATAATGGGGTACTTTGAAAGTAGTGGTGGGCTTAACAACATATGGCCATATGGTGGAACCAAATCCCCATATTTATACTTAGTTGGGCATTTTAGTAGCCTTCTTTGTTTTTTGTATTTTTGTAGTCTGAGTGCGCTGCACTATTTTCTCATTCATGAAATTTTGGTCACAGCGGCAGCACCTTTCATGCAAAATTCAGGTCTCGGGAGTGCCCCCTATCCTTTCTCTATTTTAACTGTGAATGTCATAACACTGTTTTACTGCAAGAAAATGCACATATTTGTAATCAGCGATGTCTCACGAGTACAACAGTACCCCCCATAAACAGGTTTTATGTTGTTTTGGAAAGTTACAGGGTCAAATATAGAACATTCCATTTTCAAATTGAAATTTTCCAGATTAGTAATGTTACCTTTGAGACGGTGTGGTATCCCAGGAATGAGAATTACCCATATAATGGCATAGCATTTGAAAAAGTAGACAAGCCAAGGTATTGAAAGTGGGGTATGTTTAGTCTTTTTTAGTAGCCACTTAGTCACAAACACTGGCCAAAGTTAGCGTTCAAATTTGTTTTTGTGTGAAAAAAGCAAAAAACTAATATTTGGCCAGTGTTTGTGACTAAGTGGCTACTAAGAAATACAGGACATACCCCACTTGCAATATCTCGGGTTGTCTACTTTTGCAAATGGTATGCCATCATGGGGGTAATTCTCATTCCTGGGCTACCATACGGTCTCAAAGGCAATATAACTAATCTGGCAAATTTCAATGTGAAAAAAATGAAATGCAAGCCTTATATGTGACTTTCCAAAACACCATAAAACCTGTACATGGGGGGTACTGTTATTCTCGGGAGACTTCAGTAAACACAAATATTAGTCTTTTAAAACAGTAAAACATATTACAACAATAATATAGACCATGAAAGTACCGTTCGCTTGTAAAAAATTTGAAAAACATCACTTTTACTTAAAATATCATCGTTGTAATACAATTTACCAGTTTTAAACACTAATATTTGAGTTCAGCGAAGTCTCCCGAGTAAAACAGTACCCCCTATGTACAGGTTTTATGGTGTCTTGGAGAGTTACAGGGTCAAATATAGTGCTTCGAATTAACTTCTCTGCACTTTCTCCCTGTGTTGTCAGGCATGTCAATCAAATTTTAATTAATCAAATCACATAATTACATTAAAAGATTATTTAAATATACATGTAGAATTTTAATATATATGCATTTATAGGTATTTAAATTCTACGTGTATACTAATGTAATCTTTTATGTAATTATATGTATTTATATATATATATATATATATATATATCTATATATATCTATATATATATATATATATATATATATATATATATATATATATATATATATATATATATATATATATATATATATATATATTTGCGGTTATTTGTATTTTATATATAGATAGATATATATAGAATGTCATTCTAAGTGTATTTTGTTACCGATATATATATATATATATATATATATATATATATATAATAATAACAAAATACAGTTACAATGAAATTACATATGCATATATAATTTATATAAAATTTTGTTTTAATATTTTATTTATTTATTGTATTATTTTATTTATTTATTATTTTAATTATACGTATTTATATATAATATATATATGTGCATCTATTATATATATAATATATATACATATTATATATATTGTAACGTCATTCTAAGTGTATTTTAATATTAATATATATACTTATATTAATATTAAAATACACTTTGTATGACGTTACAATATATTTAATTTATTTTTAAACCTATTTATTTAATTTTTTTATTCTTCCTACCAGCAGGGAGACTGTCTGATATTTTAGACAGTTCCCCTGCTGGCAGATCCATAGCCAGCTATAGGGGGCCATGTGATCGCTCTTTGAGAGCGATCACATGGCCCCCGGGGGCCTCATTTGCCGGAGGGGGGCTGCCTGGGCTGTCAGGCAGCCCCCCAGAAGAGGATCGCGGCGGAGGTAAGTACAACTCACCTCCTGGGGCTGCAAGCCGTTACGACGTACCATGCCGTCGCAACGGCTTTAAAGCCCATTTAATGCAGGACGCCATGGTACGTCGTAACGGCGTTAAGGGGTTAATACTCTCCCCTTCTCTCCCCTTCTAGCACCATTTTCTGCACTGTTCGCTTGTTTTTTTCTCTCTCCCCCCTAACTCTATGATCGTCGCATAAAATATTTATGGCCTTCTGCAAGAATGGTGTCTATGTTCTATCAAACCTGTCTTATCTGCACTCATGTTGCTTTAACCCCCGTATCACAATTCAAGTTTGAAACTTTGAATTCTATTCGTCACCTTGCTCAGAAATGCTTCAGACTTGACAAAGGGAGGTTCTCCCGAAAACGTAAAAAATTCTGTTAGTCCAATAAAAAAGGTATTACAAGATACAAATTTTCTGTTTTTTACATCTACATCACTGGACTAACAATCTCTAATATATATATATATATATATATATATATATATATATTTTATTTTTTATTTTTTCTCTAAGAACATCATTTATGAGGTCCCGAAATCCAGCATTAGCCGAAGGGCATAACTAGATACTCATAATGTCTGCTTCTAGTATTAAATGCTGTTTTCCACACATGTCCTTCCTTAATTCTTACCAAATTATAAGCACTCCTAAGGTCGAGTTTGGTAAACACTTTAGCACCTTGGAGTCTATCAAATAAATCTGTAATGAGTTGTATGGGGTAAGCATTTTGAATGGTGGTCTTGTTTAAAGCCCTATAATCGATACAAAGAAAAGGCCTGCTTCAGCTGGAGAAAAAGATCTGCGTATGTGGCCTTTAGTTAAGGACTCTTTTATGTAGTGCTCCATGATTATACTTTCCTGGGGTATTTCCAAGGTATATACTCCTCTTTTAGGGGGTATACTACCGACTAGCAAATCTTTGGAGCCATCATACGATCTGTGTGGATGTAAAACATCAGTATGAACCTTTGGAGCACTTTCTTCACCTCCATATATTTTAAAGGAACCTTAGTAGAAAGAGAAGTAGCAGTAGGCAGATTAACAGTGACCAATCTTGTAGTCACAGGTGCAACACACTTATGTCTACAGTCTTTACCGCATTCCAGTATTTTCAGGAAGAAATAAGCTGGAAGATGATACGTTCTTTGTGTAAAGCCCCTATCATTACAGTGATAGGAAAAGTTTCCTGAGTAATACGAGGTTGAGAATTTGGTCTACCATCTATGGCCTCAAGGGCCATAGGCAGTGGTGTATCCTGGTTTTGTGCTGCCCTAGGCAGGACAAAACTCAGGCGCCCCCCCGCGCCACCCCCACCCAACCTTTCCCGCCACCCCGCATTCTAAATACACACACACACACACATTCACTGACAGATACGCATACACTAGCTAACAGAAACACACACTCGCTAACAGAAACACACACACACTAACAGAGACACACTCACACTCAGTAACAGACAAACACACTCACTAACAGACACACACTAACACACACACTCACTCACTAGCAGACACAAACTAGCAGACACACACACTCACTAACATAAACACACACTCACAGGCAAACACACACTAACAGGCAAACACACACTAACAGACACACACAGTCAGACACACACACACACTATTCCACACACACTAACAGACACAGACACACACACTAACCGACACACACCCACTAACAGACACAGACAGAAACACTAACAGACACACACTAACAGACACAAACACTAACAGACACAGACAGAAACACTAACAGACACACACTAACAGACACAAACACTAACAGACACACTAACAGACACACACACTGACACACGCACACACTAACAGACACAGACACACACTCACCCACCCACATTAACACAATTTTTTTACATTTATTTTTAACACATTTTTTTTTTAATTTATTTTTAACACATTTTTTTAAATTTATTTTTAACACATTGTTTTAATTTATTTTTAACACATTTTTTTTAAATTTATTTTTAACACATTTTTTAAATTTATTTTTAACACATTTTTTAAATTTATTTTTAACACATTTTTTTTAAATTTATTTTTAACATTTTTTTTTTATTTAACCCCCCCTCCTTACGTTTGGGAATGCTGGGGAGGGGGGTGTCTCTTCCTTCCTGGTGGTCCAGTGGCTGCTGGGCGATCGGGCGGCACTGCCTGGCGGGCGGGCGGCGAGGGAGCACTTCCCCTGAGCTGTCTGCTCCCTCGCGCGCCTCAGAGTGAGGCTGGGAGCCGGAATATGACGTCATATTCCGGCTCCGCCTCCCAGCCTCACTCTGCGGCTGGCGAGGGAGCTGAGCAGACAGCTCAGGGGAAGTGCTCCCTCGCCGGCCGGCCGCCCGCCCGCCCGCCAGGCAGTGCCGCCCGATCGCCTAGCAGCCCACTGGCATGTCTGTTAGCCGCAAGGCTAACAAGACATTTGCCTTGGGCATGTGGGGGCGGCTTTTTTTGCCGCCCCCTGGAAAATGCCGCCCAAGGCAAATGCCTTGTTTGCCTCGCGGCTAATACGCCCCTGGCCATAGGTGTGGATCTCTCCTTGAGAGGTAAGATGTGTATGTTAGCAAATTATACATCAATGAAGTTTTCTGCAGCGCCTGAAACAACCAAGGCGTCACAAGTAAATCTTAGGTCATTAACCCCTTAAGGACACATGACATGTGTGACATGTCATGATTCCCTTTTATTCCAGAAGTTTGGTCCTTAAGCTGTGCGGTAATAAAAAAGAGAAACCTACTCTGAGGCATATCAGGGGACAAATACATCATACGGACGGTTCTTAGGTGCGCAAGTTTATCATACGTATTGAGTAGGTATTCCTTAGATGTCCCTTTTTTACCAAGGCACAAACAAAAGCACTTGTTTCTCCTAAATTGTTTCTCTGCCTCAGATAGTCTCAAAACCCACAACTGCATTGGTTCAGGTTTTATAGATGAAGAAGGAGTAGTTAAAACAGGAGAAGAGAAACTAGGCGCAAGAGACATGTTAGTACGCCTGATTTTATTCCTGGTTCTGTCTCTATCTAGCCGGTTGTCAATATGCATCCTATAGGTGATGTAGTCATTTACATTTTCTGGTAACTCTTTAGCTGCTGTCTCATTGAGAACAGCATTTGATAACCTTTCGGAAAAGGCAGAAATTAACCCACTATTGGTCCATTCTACATCAGAAGCAAGAGTTCAAAATTCAATAATGTAATCTGCAACAGAGCGATTATCTTGCTTAATATGTGTTAGGGCTTTGGTAGCATTCTTCTTTTTCCAAAATGGTTTAAACATCAATTTAAATTCAGCAAGGAATTCTATATAATCATAAGCAATAATCTTATTGCATTCCCATAACGGATTGGCCCATGTTAAAGCTTTAACCGTTAACTGATTCTTCAACTAACCTATTTTTGCTCTATCAGAGGGGAAAGACCCAGGTGAAGCTTCAAAATGATACTCGATCTGATTAAGAAAACCATGCCATTCTTAGGCATTGCCTCCAAAATGAGGAGGTGATAAGGAGATAGAAGGCGCCTCATAAACAATAGGAATCATGGGCACTTGTGGAGGTCTCTTCTGGCTAAAGATGGGCAGTGCACATTAACAGTGTTTGAAAAGCCTGAGCAAATTGCCATATGAGGAAAGGTCAAAAATACAAGCCAAGGGGGGCGGGGCTGATGGGTCGCATGAAGGAGAGGCTCCTGCAGAAAATGGCCTTCTCGACCGATAATCTGTGCTTACAGCCTATACCTGAAATAGAGGGAAGCAGCACGGTGCCGGAGCTGAAGCTGGCACAACAGCAGGCTCTAAGATCGGGAGTTTTGGGGCCCCACGGGCCATACAAGGCTTTGGAGCTTGCGGCCTCCACGTGAGAAAAGCGGGATGGACGGCCGCCACCCTGCCTAATTGCTTACCTGGCCTCCATGCGACATGACACACCTCAATGGCCCCTTCCCCCCCCCCTCTAGACCATGGGGTTATCCCGGTCCCCACTGGAGGGCACCGGAGCGGTCTCCACCGAAGCCTGCAGGGCGCACTTCGTAACCTCAGAGCTAAAATTACCTTGCCTTGCGCCCACGTGGCCATCTGAGTACCACCTCACCATCCCAAAGGGACAGGGGGTTCCAGAAAACAGGCAACCAGGATTGGGGTTTACCTGCCCAACCTTTGAACAAAATGACATGGCACCCCACAAGGTATTGCTACCCAGTCCCCAGCCACCCACCCACCCACTCCACCACATCTAAACCGGGTGAGGCAAATGTGGCCCGCCGGCCATGGAGAGGAACAGGATGGCATGATACGACCAGCATGTGGAATTGACACACTGCTCAGCGACACACCACAGTGTCACACAAAAACACACGACTGCCTACCCGGCGTTGCACCATGAGCCCAGCGGACATACTCTCTAACCTGGGAGGAGGCAGGGAAGCCGTAAGCCCAGGAGATCAGGCATGCCTCACAGCTCACTGCCTCCAGCAGCCCATCGGAGCAGGACAAGGGGAGCGGAGCGACACGCATGCGAGGACGCAGTGGACTTAAACAGTTTGCTTTTTTGACTCACACATTTATTTTAAGCTATAATTGCTCTAAGATTTAATTATTGAACAAACACAGTCTGATATGCACCCTACAATTATGCAATGATTCCCAGCCCATCGACTCCCATGTCCTATAGCTTACCTTAGTCTGAGTTAAATAATTGCTACACACTCCAGCTCATAGTTTATAGGCATAACCTGCACCTGTTCATGCTAACAATTACCAAGCAAGGTATTAGACTGTCTGAAATCTTCTGTCTAGCAATGTAGTTTATGCACTAATATACTCGTCATATATAACATGTTAATTTTGCATGAAAAATAACAAAAATTGTGCTGTTAAACTGCATGCCATAACAACTCGATGTTCAAGATATGCCTGCAGTCACTGTTGAATGTTATCTGTCCTCACATGCACAAAGAAAAATAAAGAATAAAAAAAATAAAAATACAAGCCAAAGTCAAATTCCAAATGGAACAAAAATGCACTCTCTGATAACCAACTGGTGGAAACCACGACAGTGCACAGATGAAAAGCTATTCATGGTTTAAATATGCCTCTCTAAGCATTAATTGGCCAGACTGTGACCTCTGACCCCAAAATGTGCGTACACGTTAATGACGTGAGAAAAATATAACAAATAAATAAACAAAATTTGGGCAGAAACCCAGTAAGGGGTTAAGCAAATACTCCCCCGACGCAGTAGCACGCAACACAGTTACAATTGACTGGCTAGATTGCTAAATCGTAATATATTTACACAAGTTGTAGTAAAATCTATTATTGTAAAGTATCATCAGCACAATGTTGGCAAAACAAAAAAGTTGCTAAATGAGGTTATAAAGAACTGGTGCGACGTGCTATCTCAGGAAAATATAGAGATTGTTAGCAAGATAGCATAGATATGCTCATAGCCAATAAGTAGGAACAGCTATCAAGGTTAATGCCCCAAAGAAAAAAACAGATAAAAAACCATGCTCCAAAGACACCAATAAAGACTGAGATGCATCTGCAGCAATGTCTCAGTCTATGGGTGTATAATGAAAATTAGCTGACACATCTAGGAACATAGCCGTGAATAACAAACAATCTCTGTAGATTCCCTGATCTGTGCCTTAGAGGGCACCTGTCTCTAGATAATAGATAGATTTAACTGGCTAGCTGCTCTGTGGTATAGGTCCGCATTGAGATATAACCATTGTAATTAGAATCACAACTGAACTAATCTGTGCCTTCATGGGCACCTATCAATGACTAATGAGATAGAGGTAAACTAATCTATTGTAATAGATCTAATAAGATAGTCAGTGGAAAGGTCCTGGGTGTAGCAATATAAATCAAGAATATATGTGCAAGGTAGCAAGAAAATGTCAATATTTGCACCAAACAGGACCAAGTGTCAGGAGCCCCTAAGCACGTTTCGCCGAACAGAGGCTTAGAAATACCCAATTTTAACATGTTCTTAGCTTTTTTTGGAAAAAGTATAAGTAGCACTTTGCTATTTCCAAACCATTTTTTAAAAAATTACATTGTAACACTGGTATCTGTCAGGAATCCCTGAATAACCCTTCACATGTATATATTTTTTTTAAAATAAGACAACCTAAGGTATTAAACTTGGGGTATTTTTACTCTTTTCATGCGACCATTTTACGGCAAAATTTAAAACAAAATAAAATAATTGGTGATTTTTTTGACACACATAGCAATTTAAGAATGCATGTACATTAGAAGTTTAAGGGTTACTGCCAAAGAACACCCCAATATGTGTTTAGCAACATCTCCTGAGTACAGTGATACCCCCCATGTATAGGTGTGTTGGGTTCTCTGGGGGCTAAAATACCTTATTTGGAGGGTGCGTATTCCAGTTTTCCAACGTGGAATTTTGACGGCTGGTCATCATGCACCCATGTCCTATTTGGGACATTTTTTAAGTTGGCCAATGTAATTTACCCCCATCAAACCATATATTTTTGAAAAGTAGACACCTTAGGGTATTTCAAATGGTGGTAATTTTTTTTAAAATTGACCATTTTTATTTGTAGTACAACGCAAAGCATTGGGTGGGATACAGAATGAAGAAATAAGGAGAGGGAGGCCAAAGGGCCCAGTAGACAATCTTCATTGCTTAACATCTTTGTTTGAAATTAACAACTTTGTTACATTTTACACGATTTCCATATATTACATTTTATTCAAGTTAAATGTTATGTTTGAGGTTGTTTCTCGTGCTGGTAAGCTTGTCCCTTAGAGTGTTCTGCTTGCGATGTATCCAATTTTTTATACATACAATGGAATTAAGCAATACAAAATAAGACACATAGGTGGAAACATAAACTTATTTACAGTGAAAGGCAAGTACTATGGAATGTTGCTGTTGGATTGTGTGTCTATCTTTCGATAGCCTTTATGTGTGTAATTGGTAAGGCTAATATGTGGCGTGTAACGTCATGGCTCTTCATTGACAGATGGGAGGTGCGCTCTAAAGTTCTGCCACAGGTCATAAGTCTGTACGTTTATGGGCACCTGAGGTGTAGCAAATCTTTCATATGCCACATTTGTGGATATCAGACTGATTACCTCTTCTATGGGAGGGGGTACATCTGATCTCCAGTACCTGGCAATTATTGTTTGTGTTGCTATAATTATTAAAAACATTAATTTACGGATGTGTTTTAGTTGGTTGAGAGGAATAATGTGAAGTAAGTAGGACTCTGCTGCTAGCGGCAAATGTGTCCCTGTGGTTTTGTGGATTATTCCTTCTACCTTAACCCAGAGTGGCCTGATTCGTGGGCACGGCCACCAGATATGGAACGTGTCCCCGGGTGTCTCTTGGCATCTCCAGCAGACGTTGCTTGTTGATTGGTACATTTTGGACAGCTTGCTGGGCATCAGGTACCATCGGTATAGTATTTTCCTCGCTACTTCGAGGTGTGAGGCGCACTGGGATGAGCCTTTATGAGCCGTAAATGCTCTGGCCCATTCCTGGGGTGTCAGGTCTCTACTTAGTTCTTTGTGCCATTCCCTCTGGAAACCCCACAACTGTGCCCGCGGTTCTCCTACAATAGAGTTGTAGCAGAACGAGAGGGTTTTTGTTGGTTGTCGTGTGCTGAGACATTTGCTTTCAAATCGTGACATTAGTCCCGTCTCTTGGGTCTCGTGTGTCGTAGGGTGTTCTCCCCCAATTGTGCTGTGTAGTTGTATGTAAGAGAAGTGGGCTGTTTGTGGTATATTATGTTGGGTTTGTAGATCTGCGAAACTCTTCAGGGCCCCTGAATGGGTCATCTGGTGTAAGTGGGTTACTCCATGTGAGGCCCATGTCTTATAGTTGAACGACGGGTTCAACACATGTAGGGACCTCAGTGGGGTCGCTGGGGACCACCTGGATGGTGAGCAAACCCTATATCTGTTCTTGTCTCAGATTTGAGAGCATCAACCTAGTAGTCGGTAGCATCTTGGGTGTTTGGGGTTGTAACTCTCTGGGGGGCCCACAATAGGTGGACAAGTGTTTCCCCCCCAGTCTGGATGATTCCAATGCCACCCATTGTGGGGGCTGGGCTATGGCGTGGCAACCTATTACATTAGCTAGTTGTGTGGCTCTGTGATATTCCCTAACGTCTGGGAAACCCACACCTCCATCTTTCACTGTGCGTGATAGGAGCTTCCAAGGGACTCTCGGCTTCTTGTTTTGCCAACTGAACTTTAGAAGCGTCATTTGTAGGGCCTTGAGAAATTTGGGGGGGGGGGGTATTGATTTGTTATGAGCGGAATAGATACAGGATCTTTGGCAATATCACCATTTTAATAGCCGCACACCGACCTATCCATGACATATATTTTCCCTCCCAGTTCTTTAGGGTGTGTTCTATTTCTGTGTGCAGTTTTTGATAGTTCATCATGAAAAGGGCATTATGGGATCTCGTCAGTTTAATACCTAGAAAAGTAAGATAGTCCTGTCTCCAGTCATACTTAAATGCTGTTCGCAGTCTGTCCATGATGTCTCTCTCTATGCCTATTCCCATTGCTTGGGTTTTTGTGGTGTTGAGTTTATAGTAGGATTGTGCACTGTATTTATGTAGTTCTTTTTGGAGCTTGGGAAGGGAGATGATTGGTTGGGAAAGAGTTAGTAGGACATCGTCTGCAAACAAGTTTATTTTGTAGTCTCGGTCGTTTATTTTTATTCCATGAATGTTTGGGTTGTGTCTAATTGCTTCAGCTAGCGGTTCCAGGGCCATTACGAAGTGGTGACAGGGAGCACCCCTGTCTGGTCCCATTGGTAATGGCGAACGGGTCCGATTGGAACCCTGATGTGGACACCACTGCATTTGGAGAGCTATATAAGGCTTTAACTGCTGTTAGATATTTATGAATACCAATCAAAGGTTGCCTCTTTTTACAGAGGAGTGTGTGTAACAAAAGTGCTCAAAAAAGTCAGAAAGTGATTTACAGGCAGCTCAATACACTGGTGTGGAAATATCCTCTATTCCACTGAATAAATTTAGTAGATATTGGTGCGGTGTAAGTGACAAGGACCTACACCTATAAGTGGAGCGCTCAAACACAGATAAATCTTACCAAAACGTAGTCTCATTCAATGGTAAAATATGGGGTACATGTCAAAGTAAAATACAGAAAATACAATATAGTGTAGATGGTACTGAAAAATGGCTTCACAGTGATTATAATGATATCGTGCTGAATATTACACTCACATTTCAAGGAGCCTGTATATAGAAAACACTGGCTCCGTATCAAGGCTTGTGTGCTGTTATGGTAGCACCACCCTCCTACTTCGGCTTGAAGAATTTCTCAGGAACACGAAAAAAAGGGAAGAAAGCAGACCAATGTGTAGACTTATGGTGATAAATGACACAGGTATGTGTTCAATAAATGGGGTGCTCACCTGGTCCTGAGCCTACGAATCCCGGCTCTAGGTGTGTAGGTTTTGTGCCAATTTGAATGGGGATGGCACTTCCCCTGTGAGGATTCCTTGGAGGCTCCAAAAAGGACTTGGGTGAGGTTTTGAATGAAAATGGTGAATTTATTGGTTTAAAATAAACATAAAAACAAAGATGATAAAAGTCCTCAAATAAAAGTCCTTTAAAAATGGCCAATACGCGTTTCACTCTCAAATAGAGCTTCTTCAGTCAGCTGAAGTAGTGCTGAAGGTCTTTTTCTAGTGTATTGCAGAATTCTGTGTCTTTTAGGAGTCTTGCATTGAGACGCCAGGGGCCTCTGTGTTTGTATTCGTATGAGCTTGTAAGTGTTGTTATGACTGGGGCATGATCAGACCAATGAATGGGTGCTATCTCACAGCTCAGCACTTGGGACAGGGAGGTGTCATGCATTAGACACCCATCAATTCTCGAGTACGAGTTGTGTGCTTTGGAGTGGTGGGTATATGTTTTTTCTTTCGGATGAAGGGCCCTCCACACATCCCGTAGGCCGAACGTGGCCAACAGAGTTATAATTGCTTTGCTTTGTTTTTTAAGGGTGCCATATTGGGTCAAGAACATGGTTCAGGTCTCCGCTGAGTACAAGGGTGCCTTTTCTTACTGAAACTGCTTTTGTGAGAACCCCGTGAAGGAAGTTCCTTTGATTAGCGTTTGGGGAATAAATGTTGACCAAGGTGTAGTCTGAGTCATTGATAGTGCCCTGCCAGATGATGTATCGTCCCCCTGGGTCTATAATGTGTGTGTTTGATGAAACGGTCAGGTCCTTACTTAGGAGTATGGAGACTCCTCTGGATTTGTGCGGCGTTGTGGCGTGGATTTGGTGGGGGTACCATTGGGTGCACAGGGATGGGTGTGTGTCGCCCCTAAAGTGCGTTTCTTGTAGATATACGATGTCTGCCGGAATTTTGCATATATCCTTTTCTAGTACATGGCGCTTGAAGGGTATATTTAAACCCTGTACATTATGGGAATACAGTCAAATGGTGGTAATTTAACACTTGTCATGCCATAATTCTTCCACCAGTCTTTGTCAACCTTTTTTAGGTAATAACTTTTTTGTGTTATTTTTCACACACATTGTACTTTAGGCATGGATTCTCAGTTCCTGTTATGTGTTACTGACAAAGAACACTCCAATATTTGTTAAGCAACATCTCCCGAGTACAACAGTGCCCCCAATGTAAAGGTCTTATTGGTTTTTGTGAACTTACAGGTGTCAAATGTAGGGCTTTCCCTTATTCCATGTTTGAACATTGAAATTTGCCAGATTGGTTTGCTGGGCCTATGTTGACTTTGAGACGTATAGCCAGGGCCGGATTAACATAGGGGCTGATGGAGCTGCAGCTCCAGGCCCAGGCCCATGGAATAGGCCCATTGATTTAAAAAAAAAAACAAAAAAAAAAAACATTTTAACTTTTTTTTTTTTTTTTTTTACACACTACGCTTAGGGTTGCCAGGTATTTCTCATGTATTTCTTAGGGTTGCCAGGTATTTCTCAGAAGTATTTCTTAGGTATTTGAGGCTGCCTAGCCGGTGCCGGTATTGCAGTAATACCGGCAATACAAATGTCTGTCTCAGTATAAACAGAGATTATTCTGCAGTACCAGCGCCGGCCAGTAGGGGTCGCTGTTTGTGTGGATAGAGGCAGTGATAAGAAGTTACGGCATCTCCCTCCCTGCCTCCCTCTACTCACTGATCTGCGGGGGAGCAGCTCTGCACAGAGAGTCCAGACAGCAGCTCCAAGACATGGGGATGCTGAGACATTGGGACACTGGGGAACATGGAGACCCTGAGACACTAGGGACACAGTGGCCCCATGTCTCACAGTGGCCACTAGTCTGTGTCCCCATGTCTCCCAGCCACTGTCCCTAGTGTCTCAGTGGTCCCATGTCTCCCAGTGTTACCATGTGTCCCCATGTCTCTAAGTGTCCCCTAATGTCCTAGTGACATTGGGACATTGGGAGACATGGGGACACAGACTCTAAGGGACACTGGAAGACATGGGGATACAAACATTAGGGGACACTGGGTGACATGGGGACACTGAGACACTAGGGGACAATGAGAGACATGGAAACACTGGGGGACACAGGGAGACATGGGGACACTGGGCGACTTTGAGACCTAGGAGACATGGGGCACTCCCAGTGTCCCCACATCTCCCAGCCAGTGTCCCTAGTATCTCAGTATCCCCATGTGTCCCTGGTGTCTCTCAGTGTCTGTAGTGTGCCAGTGTCCCTAGTGTTTCCTAGTCTCCCAAAGTCCCCTAGTCCCCATATGTCCCCATGTCTCCTAGTGTCTCAGTGTCCCCTAGTATAAAAGAAAAAATCTCAGGCACTCACTGTAATAGATTTAGGCAGGTTTATTGGACACCGCAACGTTTCGACCTTTACCCAGGTCTTTATCAAGTCTCCAATGTCCCCTAGGTATCAGTGTCCCCTATGTATCACAGTGTCTTAGTGCCCCATGTCTCTCAGTGCCCAATGTCTCTCAGTGACCGTAGTGTCTCAGTGTCCCCTAGTATAAAATAAAAAAAAATCTCAGGCACTCACTGTGATAGCTTTAGGCAGGTTTATTGGACACTGCAACATTTTGACCTGTACCCAGGTCTTTATCAAGTCTCCAGTGCCCCCTACATATATCACAGTGTCTCAGTGCCCCATGTCTCCCAGTGTCCCCTCGTGTCTATCACCCTGTGTCCCCATGTCTCCCAGTGTCCCCAAGAGTCTCAGTGTCCCCAGGTCTCCCAGTGTTCCCTAGTATCTGTGTCCCCATGTCTCCCAGTGTCCCAATGTCTCTCAATGTCCCCTAGTGTCCTAGTGACATGGGGACACTGGGAGACATGGGGACACAGACACTAAGGGACTTAGTGTCTTTTTGTGTATGTTCGCCCTTTCGGACGTTCTGGTTATGTGATTTGTGTCAGTGGCCCACCCTTTTACCGCATCCATAGACTTCCTGCTTTACTGGACACTGCTGTTAGGGGGTATGGGATTACTTGAAAGATGAAAGCGTGAGATTAGCAAAGGGTTTGTGTTTTCTCATAGTCGCATCCTATGAGTTTCCCTCCAGCACCATCTCCATCAGATACATGACGCTTAGGAGGTAGGACTGTTTTAGTGTTTTTGGTCAATAAGATTTTGTAATTAGGCCCATCATAATTATCAGCACCAGGCCCACTGGGCTCTTAATCCGGCCCTGCGTATAGCAGCCCTGGAATGAAAATGAACCCAATCATGGCATAACATTTGTAAAAGTAGACAACCGACAGTATTCAAAATGTGTTATGTCCACTCTTTTGTAGTAGCCACTTAGCCACAAACGCTTGCCAAAGTTAACATTCATATTTGTTATTTGCATTTATTTTACACAAAAACTGCACTTTTACTGGTGATTTCATCGTTGTGAAAGTTTTTACTGTTTTAAACACTCATATTTGTATTCAGTGAAGTCTCCCGAGTATAACAATACCCCCATGTACAGGTTTTATGGTGTTTTGGAAAGTTACAGGGTCAATATAGGACTTGCCCAATTCCGTTTGCCAGATTGGTTTGCTGGATCTGTGTTGCCTTTTGAGACCATATGGTAGCCCAGGAATGTGAAATAACCCCATCATGGCATACCATTTTCAAATGTAAGTAACCCAGAGTATTTAAACTGGGGTATTTCCAGTCTTTTGGAGTAGCCACTTAGTCACAAACGCTGGCCAAAGTTAGCGTTCATACTAGGTATGTCCGTGATCCTTAACAGGGTGTTGCAGTGGATGTGATCTACTTGGATTTTGCCACGGCATTTGATACGGTTCCTCACAATAGGTTAGTCTTCAAACTAAAAGAAATTGGTCTAGATGATTATTCTTGTTCTTGGGTAGAACATTGGCTTAATAGAGTACAACGAGTTGTCATTAATGGTAAATTTTCAGGCTGGACAAAAGTGGTAAGTGGTGTCCCTCAGGGTTCTGTTTTGGGACCGCTTCTATTTAACATATTTATAAATGATCTTGAAATGGGCATTAAAAGCCATGTATCAGTGTTTGCAGATGACACAAAACTTTGCAAAGTTATAAAATGTGAGCAGGATATTGCTTTGCTGCAGAGGGATTTGGATAGATTGGGGGACTGGGCACTAAAATGGCAGATGAAATTTAACGTAGAGAAATGCAAAGTTATGCACTTCGGGGTTAAGAATGCACAAGCAATTTACACACTAATTGGTAGTGAATTAGGGATAACCACACACGAGAAGGATTTGGGAATTTTTATAGACAACAAATTAAACAGCAATATGCAATGTCAATCTGCAGTTGCTAAGGCCAGTAAGGTTTTGTCGTGTATAAAAAGGGGCATAAATTCTCAGGATGTAAATGTAATTTTGCCTATTTATAAATCGCTGGTAAGACCACATCTTGAATATGCTGTGCAATTTTGGGCACCTAATCTAAAGAAAGATATCATGGCACTAGAAAAAGTGCAGAGATGAGCTACAAAATTGATAAAAGGAATGGAGCATTTTAGTTATGAAGAAAAGTTAAAAAATGTAAATCTGTTTAATTTGAAAAAACGGCGCCTGAGAGGGGATATGATAACATTATACAAATACATTCAGGACCAGTAGAAACCTTTATCTGGAAATCTATTCATAAACAGGGCTACGAGGTCATAGGACACGAGGTCACACATTTAGGCTCGAAGAAAGGAGATTTAATCTAAGGCAAAGAAACGTTTTTTTTTTACCGTAAGAGCAATAAGGATATGGAATTCTCTGCCTGATGAGGTGGTTTTGTCAGAGTTTATACAGATGTTTAAACTGCAATTGGATAAATACTTGCAAAAACATAACATACAGGGATATAATTTCTAATTAGTGGGGTAATAGCTGCTTGATCCAAGGAGACATCTGACTGCTATTTTGGGGTCAAGAAGGAATTTTTTCCTAGTTTGTTGCAAAATTGGAAGCACTACAGACTAGTTTTTTTGCCTTATTTTGGATCAACAGCAAAAACACACGTGAGGAAGGCTGAACTTGATGGACACAAGTCTCTTTTCAGCTATGTAACTATGTAATATGTAACCGTTTTTTTTTTGTCGTCCACGGTCGTTAAGGGGATATATATATATATATATATATATATATAATTTCATTCTAAGTGTATTTTGATATATGTATATATATATATATATGTGTGTGTGTGTATATATACACACACACACACACACACACACACACACACACACACACACACACACACACACACACACACACACATATATATATCTCAAAATACAGTTAGAATAAAATTACATATATATAAAATAAATTCAATTCTTTTTAGTTTTTTATTTATCTTGTAATTATTATTCATTTTTTATAATGTGTGTGTATATATACACAATATATATAGTCATTATATACACTGCTCAAAAAAATAAAGGGAACACTTAAACAACACAATGCAACTCTAAGTCAATCACACTTCTGTGAAATCAAACTGTCCACTTAGGAAGCAACACTGAGTGACAATCAATGTCACATGCTGTTGTGCAAATGCGATAGACAAAAGGTGAAAATTATAGGCAATTAGCCAGACACCCCCAATAGAGGAGTGGTTCTGCAGGTGGTGACCACAGACCATTTCTCAGTTCCTATGCTTCCTGGCTGATGTTTTGGTCACTTTTGAATGCTGGCGGTGCTTTCACTCTAGTGGTAGCATGAGTCTACAACCCACACAAGTGGCTAAGGTAGTGCAGCTCATCCAGAATGGCACATCAATGTGAGCTGTGGTAAGAAGGTTTGCTGTGTCTGTCAGCATAGTGTCAGACAGGAGACTGGAGACAGGCCAGTACATCAAGAGACATGTAGGAGGCCATAGGAGGGCAACAACCCAGCAGCAGGACCGCTACCTCTGCCTTTGTGCAAGGAGGAACAGGAGGAGCACTGCCAGAGCCCTGCAAAATGACCTCCAGCAGGCAACAAACGTGCATGTGTCTGCTACATCAAGAGACATGTAGGAGGCCATAGGAGGGCAACAACCCAGCAGCAGGACCGCTACCTCTGCCTTTGTGCAAGGAGGAACAGGAGGAGCACTGCCAGAGCCCTGCAAAATGACCTCCAGCAGGCAACAAACGTGCATGTGTCTGCTAAAACGATCAGAAACAGACCCCATGAGGGTGGTATGAGGGCCCGACGTCCACAGGTGGGGGTTGTGCTTACATCCCAACACTATGCAGGACGTTTGGCATTTGCCAGAGAACACCAAGATTGGCAAATTCGCCACTGTTGCCCTGTGCTCTTCACAGATGAAAGCAGGTTCACACTAAGCTCATGTGACAGATGTGACAGAGTCTGGAGACGCAGTGGAAAACGTTCTGCTGCCTGCAACATCCTCCATGTCCAGCATGACCAGTTTGGCAGTGGGTCAGCAATGGTGTGGTGTGGCATCTCTTTGGGGGGCCGCACAGCCCTCCATGTGCTCGCCAGAGGTAGCCTGACTGCCATTAGTTACTGAGATGAGATCCTCAGACCCCTTGTGAGACCATATACGGGTGCAGTTGGCCCTGGGTTCCTCCTAATGCAAGACAATGCTAGACATCATGTGGCTGGAGTGTGTCATCAGTTCCTGCAAGACGAAGGCATTGATGCTATGGACTGGCCGCCCGTTCCCCAGACCTGAATCCAATTGAGCACATCTGGGACATCCTGTCTCGCTCCATCCACCACCGTCACGTTGCACCACAGACTGTCCAGGAGTTGGCAGATGCTTTAGTCCAGGTCTGGGAGGAGATCCCTGAGGAGACCATCCGCCACCTCATCAGGAGCATGCAGAGGCATTGTAGGGAGGTCATACAGGCATGTGGAGGCCGCACACTACTGAGTCTCATTTTGACTTGTTTTAAGGATATTACATCAAAGTTGGATCAGCCTGTAGTGTGTTTTTCCACTTTAAGTTTGAGTGTGACTCCAAATCCAGACCTCCATGGGCTGAAAAATTTGATTTCCATTTTTTAAGTTGTGTGTGATTTTGTTGTCAGCACATTCAACTATGTAAAGAACAAAGTAGTTCAGAAGAATATTTAATTCATTCAGATCTAGGATGTGTTATTTTTGTGTTCCCTTTATTTTTTGGAGCAGTGTAATATATACATATATACAAGTGTGTAATTTTACTCTGTGTATTTTTATATTAATATATGTATATATATATATAGATATAATATATGTATATATATCTCATATATACAAATGTATTAAGGCCGTTTTCTGGTTAATTTGTATATATTTGTTGACTGTATTAAATCTTGGATTATTCCTTTTTGCCCTCTTTATTTACAGGCCTACCGTATCGTCGGTCTCGGCACACCACAACCGACTTGCTCCCTTTATACTATCCTACGCTTATGCTGGATCCTTACTCCATATACGGCTATTTGCCCCTTACACAAGTATTAAGGCCATTTGGCCTGTATTTGTGGGAGGGGCTTAAATTAATTCACTCCCCTATATAAGGGACACCCCTTACCTGACTCAAATCGCTTGAGGTCAGCATCAGAATGACCCTCCCACCCACTCCTCATTTCAACACTTTCTCTTTTCTTTCCATTTACTTTACTTTCTTACTCCTTGGTGGGCCCTCTTTATTTACAGGCCTACTGTCGGTCTCAGCACACCACAACCAATTTGCTCCCTTTATACTATCCTACGCTTATGCTGGATCCTTAGTCCATATACGGCTATTTGCCCCTTACACAAATATATATATATATATATATATAAAAATATATGTATTAACTATATATATATATTTTTTTTTTACTTTTTTAAACTTTATTTTAACTTTTCCACCAGCTGAGGGACTGCCTGTTCAGGCAGTCCCCCTGCTGACAGCACTATGGACACCTATGGACAGCGGTCACATGGCCCCTGGGGTTCCTAAATTGGAGAGGGGGGACTATCTGGGATCAGTCCAGAGAGTCCCCCCAAAGAAGAAGACTGATCACCGGCGGGGGAGCGAGGCGATCGGTAAGCACATGGGAGAGGGAGTGGGAAGGAGGGAGAGGGAGGGAGGGCGGGCGGGTAGGGATTCATTTTTTTAAAATGAATTAATTTATTTTTAGCATATATACTGAGTGCCTCAACCCCTCGAGGCACTCAGTATAGACAAAGCATCGGAAGCCTGCCTGAAGGCTTCTGATGCTCTGTCTAACTGCCGGGCTCCTCGTGGAGCAACCCGGAAGTGATCGCTCCACCCGGTAATCTCCAGTGGTCCCCAGCAGTGAAGGGGTATTGCAGCGATGCCTCAACATCGATGCATCGCTGCAATACAATTAGAGCTGCTGAATCACTGCCAGTGCTCTAATTAGCCCAGAACGTGCAGGGTACGTTCGCGGTCCTTAAGGACCTGCACGTCCGAGGTCAGGAAGGGGTTATATTATACAACATTGGTTCAATGCTGTTCTTTGGTGAAGTTTAATGCTCAGATCTCGCCACCCACCGCCATCACCTTAACGCTGCAAAAGGAGAAAACCTAGCCAGCTTAGACACTAAAATTATGTAAGTTTAAGAGTTTGTAACCCTTTAAAGAGCGGTGGTGGGGGGACTTGGTAAGTCATGTTTGTTTTCCTGACACAAAGGCCTCTAAAATCTCTTCCTGAACTCTCTTGCCCCATTTAAACATTACCTACATACAATTGTTATTAAGTAAATGCAAACACAGTGACAGCTAACTCCTCACTGTGCTTCAGCAAACTTACATTTACAAATATGTGCACATCATCGAATTTTAAACCAAACAGAAATAAAGTTCATCCTCTGTTGTTCCTTGTCTTCTGAGATTGGTCTTTCTTGGGGACACTAAGCAGGGCAATTCCCACAGCTGACACTGAAATGATGGCTTCATTGCCAGCACATCAGGTTCAGTGCATCGCATAGTCTTCTAGTGAGCAGGTTAATTGTCTCTTAGGGGGCTTTCATTGTGACAGGGAGCAAGAGAACCATCTGGGGTAGGGTCCTCTTGCTCCCCATCATTCAGTCTTCAGCATTAGAACCTATGTGCTGCTGGCACACGGCTATAATTTAGACAATTTAATTTATAGGTAGGGAAGGAAAGAGGCAAAATGTTTAATAGCATTAACTTAAAAGCTATACTCAATGTAAAGATGGAATGTAATGCGTTTTAAAATTAAAATAACTTGTGTGCCATGACAGGCAAACTCTAAATGTGTAACCTAGTAACTAGAATGTAGTACGTACCTGAACATCCCAAATTCTACCTGAAAGAAATCTCAATGTATTTTTCTTAGTATCATACTTTCTAAATGCAAAACACCCAAATGTTTTTTTTTTTTTTTAATCCTGTCTCTACAACATAGGTGGCATATGACGCAAAATACAGTCACCCCATTATGCTGTGCTTATAAGTGCTGTGCATGGCATTATGAAAGGGATACCCAAAAGAACATGCATTCATACATATATAGGCTATTCCTGGTTAGGATACAGGTGGCATATGATGCAAAATATGGTAACCCCATTATGCTCTGCTGATGAGTGTTGTGCATGGCACCATGAAAGGGATACCCAAGAAAGAAAGCATGCATTCATACATCATTTCAACAGACAGCCTAAATATATATGCCTTTACTCCTGTTGGTCACACGTTTGAGAAAACCCAGGGAGATGGGGAGCAATGCATCACATGCCGAACCTGGAAGTGCAGTGAGGGAGTGTACTGGATTAAGCTGCTGAAACCAACCGGAGCAAATGACTGACAAGCACCTAGAGTGCACACCAGACTGTTTCCTGTGAGGGCAGTTAGCTCGACGTTACATCCTGAAATATGCCTTCAGTGCTGCACATTTTTTTATTTTTTTTTTAACCTTTTCTGGAATACAATAAAGACTTTAAATCAAGAGTTTAGCCATTAAGTTGGGGGTGGTACTATAACCACTCTGTGTTTCTGAATTTTATTTATTTGAATTTTATCTTAGCTTCTAGTGTATGAAAGTGTTGCACTAGGACAGTTTTTGTTTCTGATTTAGATCATTGAGAGCATCAAATTGATATGTGCAAGTACATGAGTTATATTTATTAACTGCTGGAAAATCACTCATATGATTTGGTGATTTTTTTTGCACTTAGTTAATCTATGCACCATTATTGTATGAATATTTAGTTGTCACTTATGCACATGAAGTGGTACCTATTTGCATAAGATACGTGTGCACTGTTTTAATTGATTTAACACAATGTTTTGGGTTGTTTGTTGCAAAAGATTATCTACGAGTGAAATAAAGATTTTTTTATATTTTAATTGAAATAAATTATTATTTTTGGCAATGCAAACCATTTTGTGCAGATTAGTGACAACAATATAGCATTGTTTTAAAGGGTCATTTAGGCATTATAAATAAATGCATGAAAATGGAAATAAGGTAACACATCCTTCACATCCTCCGCATGATTTATGGACCAACTTTTAAAGTACATACCTGTATATATACATCACTTATTTATTTTCACCAATTTATCTACATTATAATCTTTTTGAATTTAGACTATGTGCAACCTAGTATCAAAAGATGTCCAACCCAGTCAAAAGACTGTATAAGAATTATACATTAAATGTAATATGATTTGTTATAATCAATAAATCACCTTGTGTGTGTATATATATTTCTGCTAAATAAACTCTTATATATGAGGTATTTATACACCTGTGTTACAACCTTGTATACTAAATACCAGTAATATACCCATTTGGTAACATTGTCTTACGACTATACAAAGATCTAGTACGATAATTTCATTATATCTGGACAGTATGTATTAATTTATATTCTTCAATACATCCCCCTTTATTTCTTTTCATGTGCTAGTATGGCAACATATTATTCTCTCCTCTTTTTACAGAGTAATATGGTCCTCTCTGACCACCGTCTTCCGTCAGCTACACTGATGACATTGACTTTCCTCGGGACTCCAATCAAATGTTTGGGCACCCTATTTAAAAAGCCTAATCAGCTACGATCAAGTTCCCCTTGAAAAGCCGCCTTACCGGCGAAACGCGCGTCGGGGTTTTTCCGATCCCTCCTAGCACCAAACCCTCTGCACTTGCAGAAATTGACTTTGGACTTCTCTATTTTGACCAATAGCTATATAAATTTTGGGTACTTTGGGAGGGAGATTTAGGACTTAGCCGCATACATTCTGTGGCTATAGTGCTCTCAGCGCTCTCAGCGCACCGATACGAGTTTATACCAGACAACACATCTCATTACTCCAGGTACTTAGATGCTAGCTAGTTAGTTTCTTATTATAAGAGAGGTGCCCTTGAAGGCACAGTTGTATTTTGAGGATAGATATACTTTCTCTCTCCTGTTCCTCTCTTCTTTACGTGTAGCTAGCTCTTCTGCCTGGTAGGTGCCCTTGAAGGCACAGCAATATCTTCTTTTCTTTTTTTCTATATGCACACTGGGGTTACATCTAACTATCTACCCTTAGAAGGTATTTTCTGACTACAGCCTGTACCTAATAGCACCATTAGACAGTATATGCCTGTATAGTCACATGATTTCAGTGTTTACTTGTATTTAGGATTAATTATAACAGAGTATCTTTTACAAACTGCAGCTGTAGACAGTCTCTATATCTGACAGCCAGACAAACTGTAACAAAGTACTCTTGACTAACTGTAACAGTAGACAAACTATTACAGTAGACAGTCTCTCTGTAGAGCTGGACGTTTAGGTCCATTTAGACATTTCAAACAGCATCTCCACTATTTAGACGCTGTTTGTCCCTTTTTAAATCTTACATTTCTGCATATTGTCCCTTTATGCCTCTGTATACGTGTATCTAGACGCACAGAGAGCAAATGTGTGAAATGATCACTTTGTATTTCGTTCACTATTAAAAGTTATATTTTATAGTATATATTTAAGGCAGTGTTCTTTCTCTTCTTGCTTCCAATCACATTTATTAATAACGCTAGAATGTTATTTAGAGTCCAGGGCCCATATTTCCTCTTAAATAATGATTATTTATCGATAACCCAGCAGTGGGATAGTCGCTCACCTGGAAATCAGAAATGCCAATGATCTCCCAGCCAATAAATTATTTTGTGGTTTGTTAGGGGTTTGGAATATTCCTTTAATAACAGGTTATTATACCATAAAATATGAAACAAGTATGAGGGATCTAAGTATTTATGCAAGACACAGAAGACAAGCAAAAGACAAAAACAATAGGTAAATCTAATTTTTTTTTTCTCAAAGTCAAGCGCAAGTACATAATATGACTCACCATTTGAAAATCTACCAGTGCAATTACATTAAAAATGGAAAGGTGTGGTTTTCAAAGGACTAAATGTAGCTGACCTTTTAGCCACAGCACATAATATTCAACCAACTTAAATCCCATGAGGCAAATGCAATAGTTTACTATTTTAAGTAATTTAATTAAATCCCAATAATTTACAATAATTTCTTACTCTGTAAGACAGTTTATAGTGATGTATTTATTTATTTATTAAAAATTCTTAAGAAACGCAGTCTTATTACCCATAGGGTCTCGATGCGCATACCAGCAATAAAACAGACAAAACAATATCCAGCAAACAACAGCATTATAATCACATGCATTTGAACCAGGTTAAAAGTTTCATGTCATCCCATACGCCTGAGCAAATAAAACTGTTTTTAAGCTCCGGCGAAACTTCAGTAGATCATTCTCAAGTCTTAATGTCAGAGGCAGGGAGTTCCAAAATTGCGCTCCCTGAACATCACTCGTTCTCCCTCCGCACCTTTTCTTTTTAAAATTTGGAATCTTCAATAAGGCTAAATCAGCCGATCTCAAGGATCGACTGGGAGTATAGCGTGTGAATTTATCCTTCAGATAGTCTGGTCCCATACCATGGACTGCCTTATATACCAAACAACCATTTTTAAACAGAACCCGTTCACGAACGGGCAACCAGTAGTCAGTACTCTATAATGCAAGACCAGTTTTCCTTTTTTGAAAGGGCTAGTTTAACATTTTACAGCCTCTCATTTCAGCTTTGTTTAGGAAGGACAAACCATACTGCTTTTGTATTGATGAAAAAATAGTGCAGGGTGTACCACAGAGTCTGAAATCATTCCAACTTTGTTGTATGGCAGTCAACATACATTTTTCAATTTTGTGAAATTCTCTTTGCAAAAATTGGACCCTTGGTTCTCTTTTTAGTAAAAACAAACATGTGGTCATGTATTCCCTTGCATCACATAAATCTCCAGGACTTGATCAGTTAATTACAATGTATTATAAAATATATAATTTTACACTTTATACTTTAATTTATCACTTTGTGTCTTGATTAACCAAGGTATTTAATTATGGAATTTAAAGGAAACTTCCTAGCAAAAATAGATTCGTATTATGTAGTTGAGTTGTGTAACTGAACAACAACTTACAATAACTTTAGACTCCTCTTATTTACTATGTATTATTCAAATATAAAACATGGATAGTTTGTTTATTCTATCTGTTAAAAAAAAAACTCCTAGCAAATGCTATCCCGATCACAAATGTACCGGACAAAACTGCTTATTATTAACCTTATTTGTCTCATCGGCCATTAGCAAAGGATCTCTAAGCATGTACAATGATTATGTTTTCAACTGATGTGATAATGACAAGGCCTTTTACACATGATACCGTATTTATCAGCGTATAACACGCCCCGGCGTATAACACGCACCTCATTTTCAGAAGGAAATTCCAGGAAATTTCCACCCCTCCCATATTATCCCCCCCCCCTCATCCCATAGTGTCCCCCCCTCATCCCATAGTGTTCCCCCCCTTCCATAGTATTCTCTCCACCCCCTCCCATAGTATTCTCCATCCCCTCCCATAGTGTCCCCCCCTTTCCATAGTATTCTTCCCCCCCTCCCATAGTATTCTCCCCCCCTCCCATAGTGTTCCCCCCCTCATCCCATAGTGTTCCCCCCTCATACCATAGTATTCTTCCCCCCTCCCATAGTATTCTCCCCCTCATCCCATAGTGTTCCCCCCTCATACCATAGTATTCTTCCCCCCCCTCCCATAGTATTCTC
This sequence comes from Pelobates fuscus, assembly GCF_036172605.1. Lineage (NCBI taxonomy): Eukaryota > Metazoa > Chordata > Amphibia > Anura > Pelobatidae > Pelobates > Pelobates fuscus. The sequence goes on along the minus strand of NC_086324.1, from coordinate 94,059,737 downwards.
CACCCCCCTCCCATAGTATTCTCCACCCCCCTCCCATAGTATTCTCCACCCCCTCCCATAGTATTCTCCACCCCCTCCCATAGTCCCGCCGGAAACCGGAACCTGAAATTTAAGTTCCAGTACCGCGGTGCGCGCTGTGAAGCCGGCCCACGCTTCAAGACAGGTAAGTAAATATGGGATATCGGCGTATAACACGCACCCATGATTTTCCCCCTATTTTCAGGGAGAAAAAGTGTGTGTTATACACCGATAAATACGGTATATAATTGGAGTGTTTATTAGGATATTGAATAGTTCTGGAGACATATTCACATAAACCATGAGAAATCACAAGAATCCCAAAATGTCATAATAGTCCTCCAAAACACAATTTGACATTGTGTATCTTTTATAATACATAATATTTTTAAATTAGTGTTATTCTTAGTCAGAAAGTGTAGGGATCAATGGTTAATTTTAGTATAATATATAGGTGAATTTTTAGTGGAGTTAAGTTTGTGATAAGTGGTAGACATGGACCACTAAAAACATGCACGTGCAGTTTTCTTACCCTTATTGCACGGCTATAACAGGAATATGTATCAAACACATGAAAAAAATGAAGACAATATACATACATTGAACAAAATTATATATGCAACACTTTTGTTTTTCCCCCCATCTTTCATGAGCTGAACTCAAAGATCTAAGACATTTTCTATGTACACAAAAGGTATATTTCTCTCTAATATTGTTCACAAATCTATCTAAATCTGTGTTACTGAGCACTTCTCCTTTGCTGAGATAGTCCATCCACCTCACAGGTGTGGCATATCAAAATGCTGATTAGACAGCATGATTATTGCAAAGGTGTACTTTAGGCTGGCCACAATAAAAGGCCTCTCTAAAATGTTCATTTTTTTACACAGCACAATGCCACAGATGTCACAAGGTTTGAGGGAGTGTGCAATTGGCATGCTGACTGCAGGAATGTCTACCAGAGCTGTTGCCCATGTATTGAATGTTCATTTCTCTACCATAAGCCGTCTCCAAAGGTGTTTCAGAGAATTTGGTAGTACATCCAACCGGCCTCACAACCGCAGACCACGTGTAACTACACCAGCCCAGGACCTCCACATCCAGCATCTTCACCTCCAAGATCGTTTGAGACCAGCCACCCGGACAGCTGCTGCAACAATCTGTTTGCATAACCAAAGAATTTCTGCACAAACTGTCAGAAACCGTCTCAGGGAAGCTCATCTGCATGCTTGTCATCCTCATCTGGGTCTCGACCTGATTGCAGTTCATCGTAACCAACTTGAGTGGGCAAATGCTCACGTTCGATGGCATCTGGCACTTTGAAGTGGTGTTCTCTTCACGGATGAATCTGGGGGGCCCCAGAACAGCTGCCCCGTGGGCCCCGCAATTTCAGCAGCCCCCATGTGCACAGAGCCGCACCGGCCCGACAACTAGGTAGGCCCCCCTGGGTGGCCCATGCACTAGGGGCCTCCCGGTGACCATGTGTCCGCAGGGGCCCGGTCGGGCGCTGTGACGCTTAAACAGCGTGACTGGGCCCCTTTCCTGTACTGGCTGAGATGAAGTTAGTGCCGTGCATCACTTCCTCCCACCGGAGACAATAGCCCGGCGGGAGGAGGAAGGCAGGGAGGAGGGGAGTTCTTCAAGATAACTCCCAACTGCCTCAGCCTGTCACGGGACCCCTGAGAAACCACCCTCCATAAAAAGGTAAAAACCTGGAGGCTGGCTAAATGTATGTCAGTATGATAATGCACTGCCCCATGTTGCAAGGATCTGTACACAATTCCTGGAAGCTGAAAACATCACAGTTCTTGCATGGCAAGTATACTCACCGAACATGTCACCCATTGAACATGTTTGGGATGCTCTGGATCGGCGTATAGGACAGCATGTTCCAGGTCCTGCCAATATCCAGCAACATGGCACAGCCATTGAAGAGGAGAGGACCAACATTCCACAGGCCACAATAAACAACCTGATCAACTCTATACGAAGGAGATGTGTTGCACTGCGTGAGGCAAATGGTGGTCACACCACATACTGACTCGTTTTCGGATCCCCCACCCACCCTACCCAAAACAATAAAACTGCACATATTAGTGGCCTTTTATTGTGGCCAGTCTAAGGCACACCTGTGCAATAATCATGATGTTACTCAGCATCTTGATATGCCACACCTGTGAGGTAAATGGGTTATCTCGGCAAAGGAGAAATGTTCATTAACACAGATTAAGACTGATCTTTGAACAATATTTGAGAAAAATAGGCCTTAGGCCTTTTGTGTACATATAAAAAGTATTAGATCTTTGAGTTCAGCTCATGAAAAATGGGGGCAAAAACAAGTGTTGCATTTATAATTTTGTTCAGTATGTGTGTATATATATATATATGAGAGAGAGATGTAAAAAAATGTATACAATTTGTATCTTGTAATACCTTTTTTATTGGACTAACATAATTTTTTAATGACAAGCTTTTGGGAGAACCTCCCTTTCTCAAGTCTTAAGCAAGTTGACACATACAATTTAGACTTGAGAAAGGGAGATTCTATAATATACATATGATCTAAAAACAAATGGTGATTGAATCCACTCACATGGAACTTGCTCAGTAAACAGCACTTCTATGCTTTTAAGTTAGCATACCAACTCTCATCAGATAGCGTTCCAAATTCAAGAGACATAGAATGAAAAGAAAACACCAATAGTGTAATATGTTTAAACTCTTATATTAGATATTACCTAAGAGCCCCTTATTTAGAGCCCACAAATCCTGACTCTAAGGTTTAAACACATATTGCCAATGTGGAGGCTGACATGGACCCAAAAAGAATCAACTCTGCAACTGGAAACCACACTGGACTATAAATAGTGCTGAGTAGATTCAAATATATTAACCAATTAAATAAAATAAAGTATATTAAAACCGCTATATAGCAGGAATTAAAATAAAACAAATATAGCACTACAACAAAAAAAATGCCATGTAGTGGGGGCCAAAACACATTTAGCTCAGTTAAGCTTCCTCAGTCGCTGTATTGAAGTTCCAGAAGTTATCCATATTTAAATGCTGGTGCCAGGCTTCCTTTCTGGTCATGTGATGCCATTTCAGCCACTCGTATCCCTCCTTTGAAGCTCCCACCCACTTCCCTGGTGCTGCAATTTCCTTTGCAATATCTATACCCAAAACACTGTAAGACATACCAAACTAAAACAGATCAAAAATAAGTAGTACAAATCAAATTTTAAAGGAACAACGCTAGTAAAAAGTGGTATGACTCAAAATCTACATTTAAGCCGTTAGGTTGCAGGGTACCTAAATTAAAAATCCACTCCATTTCTGAGCTGTCTAGACTCCTCAGTATGTCACCTCCTCACCAATTACTTAACACCATATGAATACCCATAAATTGTAACCCTTTTGAGTCTCTATTATGTACATTTTTAAAATGATATGAAACACTGTGGCCTTCAAATTTCATTTTAATGTTTTTAACATGTTCTTCTATACGTAGATGTAAGCAAGGCTTCAGTAAAATTCAGTAAAGGTATTCAAGAAGCACCAGATCTTGCCTTAAGATATGCCATTGCCTTTTCATAATCCTTCTTAGTTCCTTGCAGGGCCGGCCTGTCCATTGGTCCCGGTGGGGCAATGGCTCCAGGCGGCATTTTGGGTAGCGTTATTCCTTGCAAATTCAGCCCAGGGCAATAATTCAGCCCAGTTAGACTTTGTACTATTCACGAAGCAACGTAAATACAGCTCAAGTGATTGGTTAGCTCTTTCAGCCGTACCATTAGTTTGGGGATGGTTAGCAAAGGAAAATGACAATTCAATGCCTGTTTATTGAATGCCCTCCAGAACTGTGACACAAATTGGGAACCCCTGTCAGACGCAATATTTTGAGGAATACCATGTAGCCTGACAATATCGCGTATAAATATATGCAACAGGTTCTGAGACAATGGCAAGTTTTAAAGTGGAGTGAAGTGTGCCATTTTGGATAAAAACGGTCAACTATCATGAGGATGGTTGTATACCCATTGAAACTAGGCAGTTCAACAATGAAATCCAACTATAAATGAGACCTTTGGATACTGGGTATAGGAAGTGGCTGTAACAATCCACAGGGAGGTTTAAAGGGAACCTTCGAAACTGCACAGACAGAGCAGGCTTCTACATAATCTTTAATATCCTTCCTGAGTGACTCCCACCAAAATGACCTGAAAATGGCCGATACAGTTTTATTAATACCCAGATGCCCAGCGGTCACATTGTCATGTGATACCTTCAGCACCTCTTTCCTGTCAGGCAATGGAATAAACAATTTATCTTGAGGTTTGTTGCAAGGTGCCTGGGGCTGAGCCGCCATGATTGCACGGAGCAAAGGAGACGATAAAGAAAGGACAGTGGATGCAATAATACACTCAAGAGAAATAATAGGAGATGTCTCTTGTTCTAGATCTGATTCAACGTCGAATTGCCTAGACAAGGCGTCAGCTTTAACGTTCTTAGAACGTTTGTAAGTATCAAACAACAAAAAGGACAGATGTGGTCAGATTCAAGAAATCAAATGAAACTAACCGCATCTCTGGAAATAACTATAGCGGCAGTGTCCAGGATTATAATGCTGGCTGTAGGTGACAGGTGTAGCTGTGAACCGCTAAGGGTGTCACTATAGACCCATGAGCAGAAAAAATGCTACTAAATACCAAAATGAAGTATATACAAAAAGTTACTGCTAAATGCAAAAAATAAATAAAGTATATACAGTGGTACTAGGATTCCACGCCTGTCAATAGAAGGATATGTATAGGTAGGGATATAATGAGCCAAATGGCAACAGCAACTCACCCCTAATTATCAGCTTTAATATAGTGCACTATAAGGAGATGAGAAAAATCCCCAAGTCCCAACCATAAATACCTCCTATAGAGATAGTAGTAGATACAGGGTAAACAGAGGCTCCAAATGAGGCTAGTACAGGGGTGAAGGGAGATTGAGGAGGGTATGCAGTGTTAATAGCAGTCAAATTCGGACTGCTAGTTTTAAATTTAAACAACCTCTCTCCCTGTAAATCCTATACAAAAAGGATTATAGGTCCCCAAATCACAACCATAAATACCTCTTACAAAAAAATACTAATGATAGATACAGAGTAGACAGAGGCTCCGATTGGAGCTAGTACAGAGGTAAAGGGAGATTGAGGACGGTAAACAGTCATAATAACAGTCAAATTCGGACTGCTGGTTTAATTTATAAAGCCTCTCTCCCTGTTAATCTAGCTAGACAGGCATAGGAAAGAAAGAGTAAATCAAATATACATTAAGTGATTAACATGGTGCTAAAACCACCAGTGCCCAGTGCTCATATCCGTGATATGAGGAAAAAACAAATTGCCCAACGTACGTTTCGGTGCTAAAAAGGAGCACCTTCGTCAGGGGCTAACATTAGACTGTTAATGAGTCTCTTTTATATGTGATGTGCCAGGAGGCATGAGTACCTTTGACCAATAGGAGCAGGGGGAGTGTGATATCAGCTGTACTACATTCACTCTAATCTCCAGGGTAACATGAGATGTTATTGGGGGCGGGGCTTGATGCCGGTCACATGGTCCGACGTGTCATTGGACATGTAATGTGACCAGCCCCATGTGATATGGACTGAGCCAATCATAAGGCTTATTTGTAAATCTTTGCGACCCCATCATGTAGGTAAGGTCTGTCCAATAGGGGCTAGGTGGGCGGGCGCACATCCGCGCGAACCCGCCCGCCAGCCCTATGGAGGGAGGCGCATGGTGCCGGTCACATAGCTCGGTGTGTCCTAAGTCCTTTGAGCTGTCCCGATCTTTGGGGAGCAATTGATGCCGGTCACGTGACCCGGCGCTTCCCGAGTCACGTGATGTATCCGGTCTTGCGTCATGGAGGTTGGACCCCTGACGTGAAGAGGGCGGTCCTGTCTCTTCGATAGACCCTATCCATCTGAAGTTAGTGGGCGGGTCGTGAGATGAGATGGGCCGGCCAAACCCCCATTTAACCCCATATATTACTGTGACAGCTCTAAAAACTCACAAACCCTGGATGTAAAACACTGCAGAAATGCAGAAAATGAATGTTCCGATATATCCGGACCTGGTACAGTCAATTCTGCATCCCTATGGTCCTGTGTAAGGTATTCATGACAAAAAATTAATAATAAAGATGAAAAACATGACAGAGTAAAAAATAAAAAATAAATAAGTAAAGAAATATATCCAAATCTACACTAAACACTACACGCTATATTACAAAATATACAAGTGTATCAGGCAAAAATGAGCTTAATTAGATATAAATTGCAAATATGTCAGAGATCAATGGGGGTGTGGGGACATAGTATCCAGTCTGTTGCACTCAATCTTCGATGAAGGGTGTGTATGAAAAACCCTCGTTGAGTCCAGATGGTGACAATGTTTTAAGTTTATAAATCCAAAAACTCTCCCTTTGGAGTAGTTTTTTGTCTAAATCTCCCCTTCTTGGACCCAGGGTGACACTTTCAATTCCGCAAAATCTTATCCCCTCAGAGGACCCCCCATGATGGAGTTTCAAATGTTTTGAAACTGGGGTGTCAATTAATCTTTTTGGATTAATAGAGGTCACGTGCTCCCTTATCCTCAGTTTAAACATACGGGAAGTTTTTCCCACGTATAATTTGTTGCATGAGCATGAGAGTAGGTATACAAGACCTTTAGATTGGCAATTGAAAAAGTGGCGAACTTTAAATTCTTGTGTCCCTAGGGAGTCTGGAAAGGTTTTGGAAGGACGGCGTATGAATTTGCACGCCTTACACTTTCCACATTGATATGTGCCTAGGACTGGAGACTTTAACCAAGAAATTTTCTGGGTGTTCGATTTCAGGTGACTTGGGACTAGGATGTCCCTAATGTTTCGTCCTCTGCGTGCTGTTACAGACGCCTTAGTTGTGATCACCTTCTGTAGGTGTGGGTCTTGGTGCAATAGGGGCCAGTATCTATCCAGGATACTCATAATTTGATGCCAGCCTGCATCATAATTCCCTATGCATCTTATGGTTACTTGATTAGACTGTACGTTTTTATCAGTTAGGAGGTCTTTACGGTCTACCAACAGTGCACGTTTATATGCGGATTTAAGGCATCTGTTTGGGTATCCTTTTTGTTTAAATTGAAGCTGTAAGGTTTTTGCCTTCAATTTAAAATCTTCTATAGTGGTGCAGTTGCGTCTTAAACGCAAATACTGTCCTATTGGGATACCTTTTTTAAGGGAGGGTGGATGGTGACTTGTCCACTCCAATAAGCTGTTGGTTGACGTGGGTTTCCGGAAGAGGGTAGATGTGAGTACCCCCTTGTCTGACAGACAGATAGTTAAATCAAGAAAATTGATTTGGTTACCACCTAACTCACTTGTCAGTCTCAGATTGATGGAGTTAGAGTTCAGAATGTTTACAAATTCTAGAAAGAGGTCAGGGGTGTCTGTCCATATGATCAACACATCGTCGATGTAGCGTTTCCATATTTTTATACACTTAGTGTATTTTGTCATGTGTTCATTAAATACCATTGTACTCTCCCACCACCCCAGGTGGAGGTTAGCATATGAGGGGGCACAAGCCGTCCCCATAGCAGTGCCTCTCACCTGGTGGTAGTGTTTACCCTGGAAAATAAAATAGTTATGTGTCAGAATGAAGGACATCAAGTCTTGGACCAGTTCATTATGTCTAAGTGAGACAGGAGGTTTGCTATCAAGTATTGCTCTAAGATGTCTTAGACCCACCTCGTGTGGTATTGAGCTGTAAAGGCTCTCCACGTCGAGACTACACAAAATAGCGTGGCCATTGATCTTAATTCCTTCGATGGTATTTAAAGTATGCTTGGTGTCCCTTAGATGTGAGGGGAGTTCAAACACTACTTTTCTTAATATCTGACCCACATATAAACTTATATTCTGGGTCAGATTACCTCTGCCAGAGACAATGGGTCGTCCCTTTAATGTTGGTTGTTGCTTATGTACCTTCGGGAGTGCGTAAAAAGTGGCAGTAACCGGCCTTTTAACAAACATAAAGTTGTATTCGTCCTTAGATATGAGTGATAGTGACAGTGCCGAATCCAAGATTGTTTTTAATTCGGTTAGATACTTCTGTGTAGGGTCACATGTCAATACCTCATATGTCTCGCTGTCATCGATTAATCTATATACCATGGATATATAATCAGATTTATTTAGGATGACAGTGTTGCCTCCCTTATCGGAAGGTTTAAAGATCACCTCATCCATTTCCCTTAGTTTACCCAATGCAATGTTTTCTTGTGGGGAAATATTGCTATTAGGTTGACTAGGGAGTTCTTTCGGATTGATCTTATCGATTTCTTTGCATGTTAGCTCCACGAATAAGTCTATATATTTAAAATCAGCCATATGTGGAGTGAACCGGCTCTTCTTTTTCAGATGTGTAAAAGGGGGTTGTTTTTGTATAGACTCATCATTGCATACAAGGAGATCCACTAGAGTATCCAGTGCATCTATATCAGAAACTTGTAGCCCTAAGTCTTTTGCCCTTTTTTCATCTTTAATGCGGTGGATTTTGTGAAGGGCCAGTTTCCTTGCAAAGAGGTGTATGTCCTTTGTCCAGTTGAACTTATCAAAGTTAGACACTGGAACAAAGGACATACCCCGCCTCAAGATTTGTATTTCATTTTTGGTGGGAGTGTAAGAGGATAAGTTGATTATTTGGTTATCTGGGGTTTGTGTTAATACCTTCTCCTTCTGAACTGTTGAGGGGGTCTGCCTCTGTTCCTTGTCCGAGGGGCTAGGCTTTCCTCCATACTGGGTTGCCCTAAAAAAGAGACCCCACCTTTTTTCAATATACTTCTGGTATTACGTTCAACCGGAACCGACATTCCCCCTTTAGAGGAATTTTCAGAGTCTGAACCACTCGTCTCATACTCTGATGTTGAAATTGGTTCAGAGAAACTCCTCCTAAAATTTCTGCTTCTCTTGTATACATTCCCACTCTTGAAATCATTATTATCCCTAATGAACTTGGAATGCTTACGAATTTTTATGTTCTGTTGGAATTTATCCAAGTTATTCTTGAGTTTTGTTTCTAAAGATTCAAAATTAGGTTCATCTTTAAAAGCTGCAATCCTGTCAATCTGTTCATCCACCTCTTTATTAACTCTTTCTAATCTTTTTGTCTCGAATTTGCAGAGTATCTCCATAAATCTTTTGGAGCATATACCTGCGGCTTCCTCCCACTCTTTAGTAAATTCCTCCTCCTCTATGTGTGATGCTGGTATGTTTTGTACCCTTAGGCCCCTTGGAATGAGGTCTTTCTTTAAATAGTTGTCAAGTGACGCGATTTCCCATCCTGTTTTGATTTGTTGTTGGAAGAGATTAGTCAAACGGTTAAAGGATGAGATAATGTTGTCATTTACTGAGAGGTTAGTTAGGTCCTGTTCAGAAAAAACCTGATCTGTGTCCCTGCACCAAACGTCTCTCTTAGATTTATCAAATAAAAAGCTAGCCATGATACACAAGATTGGTACTTGGTATTAAAACCCAATTGTAAACAGGAAAACAGAGAACAAAAAGTTCAGTGTCTCTGGGTGTACACCTGTGCCGACAACCCCGGATAACCCGAGGAAGTAATGCCGAGTGTCTACTCAGAGACTGGTGTACCAATTAGAGACTCCAGATGTCTCAAGAAGGGGCATAACCCAATATATACAAAATCAAACAACAAAAAGGACAGATGTGGTCAGATTCAAGAAATCAAATGAAACTAACCGCATCTCTGGAAATAACTATAGCGGCAGTGTCCAGGATTATAATGCTGGCTGTAGGTGACAGGTGTAGCTGTGAACCGCTAAGGGTGTCACTATAGACCCATGAGCAGAAAAAATGCTACTAAATACCAAAATGAAGTATATACAAAAAGTTACTGCTAAATGCAAAAAATAAATAAAGTATATACAGTGGTACTAGGATTCCACGCCTGTCAATAGAAGGATATGTATAGGTAGGGATATAATGAGCCAAATGGCAACAGCAACTCACCCCTAATTATCAGCTTTAATATAGTGCACTATAAGGAGATGAGAAAAATCCCCAAGTCCCAACCATAAATACCTCCTATAGAGATAGTAGTAGATACAGGGTAAACAGAGGCTCCAAATGAGGCTAGTACAGGGGTGAAGGGAGATTGAGGAGGGTATGCAGTGTTAATAGCAGTCAAATTCGGACTGCTAGTTTTAAATTTAAACAACCTCTCTCCCTGTAAATCCTATACAAAAAGGATTATAGGTCCCCAAATCACAACCATAAATACCTCTTACAAAAAAATACTAATGATAGATACAGAGTAGACAGAGGCTCCGATTGGAGCTAGTACAGAGGTAAAGGGAGATTGAGGACGGTAAACAGTCATAATAACAGTCAAATTCGGACTGCTGGTTTAATTTATAAAGCCTCTCTCCCTGTTAATCTAGCTAGACAGGCATAGGAAAGAAAGAGTAAATCAAATATACATTAAGTGATTAACATGGTGCTAAAACCACCAGTGCCCAGTGCTCATATCCGTGATATGAGGAAAAAACAAATTGCCCAACGTACGTTTCGGTGCTAAAAAGGAGCACCTTCGTCAGGGGCTAACATTAGACTGTTAATGAGTCTCTTTTATATGTGATGTGCCAGGAGGCATGAGTACCTTTGACCAATAGGAGCAGGGGGAGTGTGATATCAGCTGTACTACATTCACTCTAATCTCCAGGGTAACATGAGATGTTATTGGGGGCGGGGCTTGATGCCGGTCACATGGTCCGACGTGTCATTGGACATGTAATGTGACCAGCCCCATGTGATATGGACTGAGCCAATCATAAGGCTTATTTGTAAATAGTTGCGACCCCATCATGTAGGTAAGGTCTGTCCAATAGGGGCTAGGTGGGCGGGCGCACATCCGCGCGAACCCGCCCGCCAGCCCTATGGAGGGAGGCGCATGGTGCCGGTCACATAGCTCGGTGTGTCCTAAGTCCTTTGAGCTGTCCCGATCTTTGGGGAGCAATTGATGCCGGTCACGTGACCCGGCGCTTCCCGAGTCACGTGATGTATCCGGTCTTGCGTCATGGAGGTTGGACCCCTGACGTGAAGAGGGCGGTCCTGTCTCTTCGATAGACCCTATCCATCTGAAGTTAGTGGGCGGGTCGTGAGATGAGATGGGCCGGCCAAACCCCCATTTAACCCCATATATTACTGTGACAGCTCTAAAAACTCACAAACCCTGGATGTAAAACACTGCAGAAATGCAGAAAATGAATGTTCCGATATATCCGGACCTGGTACAGTCAATTCTGCATCCCTATGGTCCTGTGTAAGGTATTCATGACAAAAAATTAATAATAAAGATGAAAAACATGACAGAGTAAAAAATAAAAAATAAATAAGTAAAGAAATATATCCAAATCTACACTAAACACTACACGCTATATTACAAAATATACAAGTGTATCAGGCAAAAATGAGCTTAATTAGATATAAATTGCAAATATGTCAGAGATCAATGGGGGTGTGGGGACATAGTATCCAGTCTGTTGCACTCAATCTTCGATGAAGGGTGTGTATGAAAAACCCTCGTTGAGTCCAGATGGTGACAATGTTTTAAGTTTATAAATCCAAAAACTCTCCCTTTGGAGTAGTTTTTTGTCTAAATCTCCCCTTCTTGGACCCAGGGTGACACTTTCAATTCCGCAAAATCTTATCCCCTCAGAGGACCCCCCATGATGGAGTTTCAAATGTTTTGAAACTGGGGTGTCAATTAATCTTTTTGGATTAATAGAGGTCACGTGCTCCCTTATCCTCAGTTTAAACATACGGGAAGTTTTTCCCACGTATAATTTGTTGCATGAGCAATAAGTAATAATGAAAGCGAGACAAAAATAATGACCATCTAGTTTGTTTCTTAGGGGGGAGAGTTTTCCAGACGTAAATGACAAGCATCTCTCATGTGTCCTTTTTTGCCACAATATAAGCAAAGACCCTCTTTTCTACTATACTGTTTCTCTGCCTCAGGCAGTCCAGTAACCCCTAACTGCATAGGTTCGGGTTCAGACAGCATCGGAAGGCCAGAGACAACAGGTTTGGAGAATCGAGGTGCTAGTGACATAGTCAAACATCTAGTTCTGTTTCTAGCAATTTCCCTGGTCCTGAGTCTATGATCGATCTGCATCACATAAGTAATAAAGTCATTTAACCCGCAGAACTGTGTCACACCTAGGACTAAGGATAACATATAACTGGACCTTAGAATGGCCGGACCTCTTACCAAAAATAGTCAAAATACTTGCCGAGGTATGGAACACAGAATCAGACACAATGATGAGGGAAAGCCAAAAGTCAAGGATACCAGAATTCAGGGAAGTCAAAACGAAGCCAAAGTCAAATACCAGAAAATCAAGATCAGGAACGCACTCTCGGATTACCATCAGGATGAAACCATGACAGGGCAATGAGCAAAAGGAGAATTGGATTTAAATACCCCTCCTGTGGATATGATTGGCCATGACCGTCCTTTGATCCCAAAGTAATGACCAGGTTTCCATGTGAATGATTGCTGCTCTGCACTACTTTTCCACTTTTCCTTTCAGGATGGTAAATGCCAGTAACCAAATTTTATTGTGTGGATGAATACGTGACACTTTGACAGGAGCGGAATTTTGCCACTCCTCTAACTTTACTAAATCAGCCAGGCCGCCTATTTACTAATATCGATGGTCCCCTCTCATCCCTTTCACCACTTCAGGCAATCAGGCACAGCCGGGCAGCCCATACGGGGCTTTCAAAGTTGTGCCTGTGGGTGAAAGGCGGTCTGACAGGGAGAGGATGAGCAGTCACAGAGTCACAGAGCGGTCTGACAGGGAGAGGATGAGCAGTCACAGAGCTGCTGGCATGCAGCTGGGAAGAGCTTCCCTGCTTTTATGTTAATTCAGATTTTACTGATTCCATCTTCTGCTGGATGGAAGCAGGGAGTTTTAGCCAGGAGTGAGCACAGATCATTTCAAAGAGCAAGGTGGGCTCATTGGGCAGTGGCACCCAGGTATTTCATGTTAATTTTACTTATTCTTAGGGTTTGTATGTCTGAAGGTGTTATTTTTTTTTTTGTGTCAATCAATTTTTATTTCTTTTTCCAAGGTAACAAAAGAGATACAGTAATTACATTGCATGTTCTGTACAATGGTCATATTTGCAAACAGTTAAATATGAGGTTGGCAAACCGTAAACATTAGTGGGGTAAGTTTAGTGATGTTAAGGTTCACTTGGTAATTCGTTTCTGAAGGTAGGTCGAGCTCTGGCAAGCAAGTACACGGTACATTGAAGAGTAACCACCCAGACCTGGTTTCAACCCACTTTCCCATGCTTCAGGCTTTGTGTGTGAGCTCAAAGATTAGAAACCGGAGAGGTATAAGTGTTCCTATGCTGATGTTTTAGTAAGTGTGTGTGGCACAATTTAAGGTAGGATTCCCCTAAAGGTACTGTCGGTTTAGCTCTGGTAATGGTTTGTTCATACATGTGGACAAGCGCCTGAGATTATTATCCCGTGTTCTGCCCAATCTCCGTCCCTTTGGTAAATAGGTTAAGTTTCACCTCGGTCTGGGTATTTTGTCTCTTGGTTTATCCGTGTCCGGTGTCTATGGGGGATAGCCTGACGTCTATCAGGACCGAGTCTCGACCTCCCTCCCCATGGGGCCTTTCGAACCTATCGGATGAAGGTGTAATTTTGTGTGTGTGTTTGATTGTGTAATTGTCCGTGTGTGTGTGTGTGTGTGTATATGTTTAAAGGTGTAATTGTCTGTGTGTGTGAGGGTGTATGTTTGAGGGAATTTTGTCAGTGAGCCTGTGAGGGTGTATTTGTGTGTGTATCTGAGGGTGTAACTATGAGTGTGCTTGGTGTGTATTTTTGAAGGTATTATGTGTTTGTAACTGTAATTGTGCGTGAGTAAGTGATATGTGCCAAATACATATACTTTTACAATCACGTTGCCAACTTTCCATGCACGCACCTTTGCACTCACATATACAAACAAACATATACATCTCTGGCAACGCTCCGCGTGGCACGCTGGAGCTTTGCCATGGCAACTCACGGAAACATTCTAGCACCTTGCAAGTGGAGAGAAGCTGATCCTGTAGGACATGAAAAATAAGCTCCTGACCCCCTCGTCATAGGACAATTTGCTGTGCCACCGGACCACCAGGGAAGAGGCAGGAAGGGGTAAATAAATATTATTATAAATTTTAAAAAAAACTGCTCCCTTCCCCACATCCCACACCACAAACACACATACACTGCATCGAGTATACACCAGTACACAAATACACGTAATGTATCCAAATAATATAATATAATAATAATAATATCCACTACAGACACTGCATCCACTATACAAACACAGACACTGCATCTACTATACAAACACAGGCACTGCATCCACTACACAGACACTGCCTCCACTACACAAACACACACTGCTTCCACTACATAAACACAGACACTGCATCCATTACACAACACAGAAACTGCATCCACTACATAAACACACAGTGCATGCACTACATAAACTCACACTGCATCAACTACATAAACACACACTGCATCTACTAAACAACCCCACACTGTTTTCACTACAGAAACATATACTGCATCCACTACACAAACACACACAACATCTACTACATAAACACAGACTTTGCATCTAATACACAACACAGACACTGATTCCACTACACAAACCCGCACTGTTTTCACTACAGAAACACACACTGCATCCGCTACACAAGCACAGACACTGCTTCCACTACACAAACACACATTGCATCCACCACACAGACTATTTCCACTACACAGACAATGCATCCACTACACAAATATACACAGTGCATTGACTATACACACTGCATAAAATACACAAACACAGACATTGCATTTACTACACACACTGCATAAATTAATGTATGTGGGTGTTTTTGGGGAGCGTGGTTTTAGTAGGAGGGACAGCATTTCATCCTTGCACCCAGGCAGCACAATGTCTTGGGCCAGCCCTGGTTGCTTGCTATTTTGGTTGTAGTTGCAAATAATAGGTACTTCATATGCTATATCCTGTACCAGGATATACTTCCATATTAAAGCGGCACTGTCATGCCGAACTTACCTTTCCTCTTCTCCCCCTCTCTCAGGATCTGTTCTTCTTTTCTTCCTGTCTTCTTTAGTTTTCTTTAAAACCATAAGACAAAGTAGGGACTCTTTGCCTTATGGAGGTTTTCTCCGCTTGACCAGCTTTGACCAGCGGAGGAGCAAAGTGTGCTTCATTTCCGCTGGTCAGAGCAATTTTCCCACAATTCTCACCTTTCCTTCCTGTTCCCATGATGCTTCCTGTCAGTGTTGACGAAAGTCCTGTCACTTAGACAGAACACCGGCAAAACTGCCGAATTGCATCCTTACAGAATGAGAACAGTTTTGAGGATTTTGTTCACATCGCAATTTCATTCGAATGAATGAAACTCTGATCCTATTTGTGCTGTGGCTGCATCTTGCAGACGCTTAGTAGATAACTCCCTAATTTCCACAGTATTAGGGAGCTACCTACTAAAAGGCTGAAAGACCTAAGTTGGTCTCTCAGACAACTTTACTAATACTAAGTAAAGATTACTTAGTATTAGTAAATTATGCCCCTACTCGCTATACCGCGAGTAGGGGCATGTCCATTAAAAAGTGGGGGCCAGGGGTGGGGGCCAGGGGGGAGGACAGTAGGTCCCCCCCTTATTATTTTTTAGGGCCCCTACCCACCGCTCAGGGGATGGGGCCAGGGGGGGAGGACAGTAGGTCCCCACTCACCATTCTTATATAGGGCCCCCACCCACCCCTCAGGGGTGGGGGCCGGAGGGGAGGACAGTATTGTTTTTTAGTGCCCCCACCCACCGCTCAGGGGTGGGGGCCGGGGAGGAGGACAGAAGGTCCCCCCTTATTGTGTTTTAGGGCCCCCACCCACCGCTCAGGGGTGGGGACCAGGGAGGAGGACAGTAGTTTCCCCCCACCATTCTTATACAGGGCCCCCACCCACCGCTCAGGGGTGTGGGCCGGGGGGGAGGACAGTAAGTCCCCCCCTCCTTATTGTTATTTAGTAGGTTATTTTTTAAACAGTGAGCAGCTCACTGTTTAGTGGACATGCCCCTACTCGCGGTATTAGAGTAGGGGTATTGGGGAGATTTTATGCTATTATGGGGGTCATATTGACCCCCATAGAGTGAGGGGGGACCTGTGGGGCTTATGAAGTGGCAGGGAGCACTGCTCCCTGCCGCTTCTATCTTTACATATTACAAGGAGGGAGCTGCATGCCGGTGGCTCCTTCCTTGTAATAAACTGAACTAACAAACGAACACTGATACACAGTGTTTGTTTGTTCGTCTCATTTTTCTATTCATTCATTCGGCTTTCTGATGAATGAATGAATGAATAGATAAAATTCCCGTTCGCATGTCCAAGTGTTTAAAGGAACACTATAGTCACTTAAATTACTTTAGCTAAATAAAGCAGTTTTAGTGTATAGATCATTCCCCTGCAATTTCACTGCTCAATTCACTGTCATTTAGGAGTTAAATCACTTTGTTTCTGTTTATGCAGCCCTAGCCACACCTCCCCTGGCTATGATTGACAGAGCCTGCATGAAAAAAAAACAAACTGGTTTCACTTTCAAACAGATGTAATTTACCTTAAATAATTGTATTTTAATCTCTAAATTGAACTTTAATCACATACAGGAGGCTCTTGCAGGGTCTAGCAAACTATTAACATAGCAGGGGATAAGAAAATCTTAATTAAACAGAACTTGCAATAAAGAAAGCCTAAATAGGGCTATCTTTACAGGAAGTGTTTATGGAAGGCTGTGAAAGTCACATGGAGGGAGGTGTGACTAGGGTTCATAAACAAAGGGATTTAACTCCTTAATGGCAGAGGATTGAGCAGTGAGGCTACAGGGGCATGTTCTATACACCAAAACTGCTTCATTAAGCTAAAGTTGTTCAGGTGACTATAGTGTCCCTTTAACTGGGCATGTGCGGGAATCTCAGTGCTATCTAGTGTGGGCAGATGACATGTCCCACAGGGACATCATCTACTAACACAAAGATGGCGGCGCCCTGAATATGGATTGGGGCAGAAAATAAAGATTTAAAAAGAGGTAATATGGGGGGCTCAGGGGCATTTGAGGATGACTAGGGGGTTAGTTTGATGTAGTGGAGGCGGGTTAAAAAAAATACGTGATTCGGCCATGACAGTGCCGCTTTAAGTGCCTGTTGAATTACTTTAAACTAAGTCCAGTATATCTTTTGCTACAAAGTCATTTTTTTAAATTTTGAGACCTGTTCCCTAAATATATCTTCATCAGTAAATTTATCTTCATCTCCTAATGCTTAAAAATTGGGATTTGGGAATTCCTTTCAACCAAGAAGTAAAGTTATAACTGGAAATCTTAATAATACTGTTCATGCTCACTGTTTTGAAGTGCATACTTGTTTTTAATTTGGTTACCAATCAATATATTTAAGTCTAATACAAATTGACTAAAACCTTACTGAAATTAACAGTTAAAACAATCTATGTATAAAATAATTAAGGCTATGTTCTGTACCCTTCCATATGAAGTAAGTGATTTGTTTGGTGTATATCCCTGTTATATTCTTGCACTAATTTACTCTTAAGGAGTGATTTGTTTGAGTTAATCTTTAGTTGGTTTTAATTGGTTTTGTGCAGTGTAGGGGTTAATGTAGTGTGCTACAGTAATGGGCAGTTAAAAGGAGTCTATACTTTAAGGGCAGCACTAGGTACATCTCATACTGCTGCCTGAAATTAGTAGAAGATACAGTCCCGGCTCTTTTTTTTTTTTTTTTTTTTTTTGCAAGTGCAAGAGATGATATAACAAGCTTTCATGCTTTGCCCCAACAGCATTAGCATGATTCAACATAAACAAGATTCAACAGTTGTGGCATAGGAAATGGTTGCACATTTTTTATAAAGTTGTCAAGAAGAACGGAGTAATAGTCAGTGGTGTGGTGACCCAACATATGGTGAGAATTCCAACTGTGCTGGCTGACTATACATCCGTGTTAACTAGTAGAGATGTGTGATGTGCTTGAGAGACATATTAATAAGCCGGTGAGCCTCACATCAGACTGGTCCCGTGAGTTATGTGTGCGATGGTAAGCGCATGTGTGACACGTTAGGTTGACCAGTAATATGTTTAAGCTATACAGTTTTGTCCTTCATTCCCCAGCTCGTCCCGTGGTGATTGCCTTGTCTGTCTAAGGTAAGAAACCTTTCTATTACCCCGACCCATTGTGTGTTGTTGATTGCGTACTTTGTTTGTTGTCATGGTGTGTTAAGGAAAAGCACTTTTACAAGCATATTAAGATGGTTGAGCTGTGTATCTGAGCTGTTAATCTAAAGAGTGTAGGTTTTAGGGAGAAAGGATTAGGGTTGCAGTGTGGTTGACTACTCAAGTAAATCATATAAAAACAAGCAGTAAGCAATAAAAGTTTCTTAGTGTGCTGCACAACACATTTGTCACTCAAGGGAAAGATTACTCAGTCCTGTACGCATTTCACGGCTCTCAGTAGTTGGTGCAGCCAGCGCCCACTCGCTTCAGTTAGTCAGTCCGGTTTCCGCTGACACCCACGTTGGGCATGAGTTCCATGAGGGTTGATGTCGTCTCATGGGTTGCGGAACGTTGGAGGTTGCGCCCTTCACCCTTTCGGCTTCGGGTCGGTTTGAGGACTGATATCTTTGTGCCATGAACCTGGGGGCTTAAAGAGCCCAAGTCCTGTCCGCCACATGGGTGGTGGAGGGTCCTGGTGCTTGCTTGCTGCCTGCGGTGGATTCTGCTCTATCTGTGTGGTGTACGCTGTGGGGTGGATACCCCCGAGGTCCCTGGGCTATGCGGGCTGGGCATGTTTTGCGCCCATTTGTGGGCCCTCTGTTGCTGGGCCAGTGCCCCCCTGGGTTCCCTCTTGGGATAGTCGCTGTGTGGTTGTCGCTCGTTTTTCAAGCTTGGCCCAGAATTGGGCAAACAGCTTGTCTAGTTATTAATTGTCCACTCCCTGGAGTGCATTGCGATGTATGAGCTGTGTGTGTCCGCCATCTTGGGTGCCCATTGGGATCGTGGCTGCTGGTGGCAAGTGTCAGGCGTCGACTGCCCGGTTGTGTCTTGCATGTCAGGGACCCCCGCCGGTCCATTTGGGGGAGGGGATAGCAGAAGTCGATTGTTACCTCCAGTTATAGCCGTCGGTTGTTACCTCCAGTATAGCGGCCCGGTCGCTAGTAGGCTGCAAAGCCTCAAGGTGGATTTGTCAGTGGAGGAGAGTCCTGCAAGAGGTATCCCCGGAACCGTCGACATGTCAGAAACAGGATTAAAGTTGCTTTGCAGCCCGGTAGTTATTTGGCTTGTTATATTTGTCATGTTTAGTGTGCCAGCCGCAGGAGCTCATGCAGCACACATCTGTACAGCTCTGTAGCCAGGCTCCGCCCCCCCAGCTGCTTTCTTAGCTGCAGTCTTGATAATGGTGGTAAGTGCATTTATGTCAAGATTTTGCTCAAGTATAGGGCTGTTCAAATAACGGGGGTGATCTGTGCACTTATCCCCATTTATTACACAGAACAATTGCATGGATGATGCCACCATGCAGTACAATGTTTGAATATTGAAATAAAGGGGAGAAGAGAGAGAGAGAGAGAGAGAGAGAGAGAGAGTTTGTTTTTTGCTCTACCGTTATTGTAGAAAGAGCAGAAAGAGCAGAGATTAAAAGCAAGTGTGATGTACACATCACCTAACACATTTTTTTTCATTGAAAATAGCCTAGTAAAAGTTATGTTGTATCTACCCTGGAGTAGGTGTATAAAACTTGTGTTCCTGGAGAATATATTTAAATGAAATTGCAGATTATTATGATATACAATATTTTATATCTTCAATTATAATTCGCAAAACACCTCAAAGTGTTATCTCTTAAAATGTCTACTACTTCTGGCACAAAAAAAGGAGAAAATAGAAATTGCTATTAAAATATATTTCCCTTGGTAGAGATCAGCATGTGGAATAAGATCTATTATCTTAAGTGGAAATAGTCACCAAGTCAATTTAATAGAGTCTTCTGGTTTAGTTCCACATGGTTAGTGGATCAATCTATATCTTGAAGTGCAAATTACCTTTGTCAATTTAATGTTTTGATTGCTGCTGCCTGCACAGAAACTATTGTAACATTAGTTGTCAGCTTAGACCTAAAGTACTCTGTATCCCCTAGAACAGCTTATTCTCATTAACAGTTATCATTAAAGTTAACTTCAATAAACTGAATATCAATTTTATTTTGACATGTATGCGTCATGTTTGTTATTAACAAATGCATCTATTTCCAATTTCTCTTTAAAACTGTATACCACAATACACTCTTTTTGTCTTTATTGTTTGGATAAAGCTATGGATACTAGGGCTTCTAGTTCATGGCCTAAACAAATGCCCGTTTGTACCTTCTGGATGCTAGGAGCACTAAAGAAATCTAGAGAATATATTAATAGAACATTCCAGAGGACTCCAACAGAGTTAGAGTCCCTGACCACCACCTTACCTTTAAGAGTGAAGGTTTAACCCCAATAACGGCCCTCAGTGTCCATCAGCTGTATCTGCTCTGTCCTTTCTCCAAGCCACTGCACTAACCAGGAGGGTTCCGTCTTGAAGCCTATGAAGGGTGATGATCAGATGATACTGTAATTCTATCACTGACCCTCGTTTGCCAGTAATAGTATGTATTGCTGTCTACATTGAGTGGCCTAGAGGTCAACAGTTTAACTTTGGTGTTAAACTGTTCAATAATCATTTAACCCCAATAAGGTAAGACAGCACACAGGCACTCCAGCCCCCTAACAAATTCACTGAGATAATGATAAACTGGCATTTTTAATGAGAGAGGAGTACAATAAAACAGGTTCAACAGGTGTGTTAGATTAATAATGCTCAAAAACATAAATACTAAACATTATACAATCCAATCAAGGATTGCATCAATCAAGTGATCACACAAATTCCCAAACTTCGTTGCGAACCAAGTTGCGAACCAAGCCCACCATGCAATGGATTTGCATGTTCGTTTTGATTCATGATTCAGAGTTTTACCCATGGCACCAGAAAAAGAGATGATTGAGGGCAACAAAGATGATTGATGGCTAGGGAATAGCCACTAAACGTTTATATTATTAAAATATCAAGTCACCAATAGAGAGAAAAAAGGAGGAGCAGTAAATAATCTCTACTCATTTATTACATAATTAATAAATATATAATATTTAAATATATGTATATATTTTTTTCTACTGCTCCTCATCTTTTTCCCTCTATTGGTTACTTTTTTCACTTTATCTGTGAACCAAATGGTGGGAAAATGCACCTACCAGCGTATTTATATTTGTTATTTTTCAGTGTACTAGTTGGTCATTTTTACATTCTTTTTTATTTTGTCTGATTTGTTTTCCTGAATATTTTTTTTTTTTTTGTTACTGAAATTGGCATGAACCAAGCTGCAATATGGCAAAGTATTTATTATTCTAGCCCAAATTCTCATAAATGTATTTATATATTTCTTGATAGGGGTAGAGTGATCTAATAGATTTTATTCTAGACTGTCTCAGCTGTGACTCCATATGTATTCCGTTTTTTACCCAACATCAGTGAATGGGATATCCTTATTAGAATAGCATAGAGTGTCTCCAATCAGTGATGATACTTCACAGGATCCCATAACATTGAGGCAGTGAATTCCTCACACATAATAGCAGACAGGCAACAAAATAGTAAATTATATTGTGTATGTGTTAAATGTCAGTAACTATAAGGGAATAATTAAGCTAACAGCGCCACACTCCTCCATTACCTCCCTCAGAAATAAACTGCAACCATAAATCCTCCCAAAATTTTAATGAGGCCTATTGCCATTGAGCTTCTCTTTCTCCTTTGAAGTATGGGCACCTAGACACTAAATTTCCACAAATGTGACCTTTTTGTTTCACAGTGACATTCATATTTTAGTATTTGCCAACCAGGCCCCCATAGCAGAATGCAAAGTAACAATTCATTTCACATTGACCAGGTACTTTTTGTTAACCTTTGAGACATTTCCACACTTCCAAGTGATAAAAAGTAAGATATGAAGAAACTAAAGAAATGAAAAATATCAGAGCAATCAATTAGTTAACCCAGTTCTGTCTGCCATATATTTTTTCTTTGAACCGATAATGTCTTGATTATATACATTTCTCAAACATCCTGTATTCACTTTGTACTGCTCACCAGCCCTACAGAAAAATCACAAGTTTATCATTTTTATCCTTGTGTTTTCATTCTTCTACCATAGTATTAAAATATAGAGTGGTAATTAAGAGCTTCTCACAATTAAAGGTCCACTATAGGAACCAAAACAACTTTAGCAAAATGTAACAAACTTGGTGTATAGATAATGATGCCCCTGCAGTCTCACTTAGGACCGATCCTTGGTGGGAGCAAAGAGGAGGCTCAACAAGGTGTGCTAGACTCCATATTGTCCTCAAAGAGCTTGTAATTGTTTCCTTCCAGCAATGCTGCCTGCACCGATCATGGTGGTTTCATAATATGAAAGAGAAAACTACTATTTAAGAGTGACTATTTAAGAGTAACTATATTTTAAGTAAAATTGCAATTTGACATAAATGCTTCTATACATTTTGGCTCTTGAGCAGCACAGTAATAGAGTTGTTTTTTTTAGACAATCTTTATTTTTAGTTGTGCGAATGGGTAAGAATGAGATAACAAAGTAAATGGTTGCAAGTTACAAATACAAAAATGACACGTTAGAATGGCATTACAAACAAGAATCAGAAAAGAAGAGAATGCACACCAGAAACCACAAGTAATATATAACTTGGTTTAATACACCAACAATAGGTTTAAGCATACAAATAACATATAAAGTGACAAAAAAAATAGGCAACATATGAATAATGAACAATAATAATTTACCAGATCTCTCACAAGCCTAATAGGGCAGAAACACAAATCCAAAATAACCCCCCAACGTTTCAGCACCACCTGGCTGCCTTTATCAAGGGTGTTGCCGCCAGGTGGTGCCGATTAGACTCTCACAATTTTTTATACACCTGTTCCACAATCAGCAGTAATCAACGTTGGAAATTATTTACATTTAAAACATTTGGACAGATGAAACTATGATTATGGGTCCCTCCTTAACATTATGTTAGGCACTATATTACCTACTGTATTCTCTATAAAAACCTTGATAAATATTAATACATTGAATGGGAAGGTCAACTTCCATTATGCTTTACAAAAATGTACCAGATAAAAAAAACAATGTCTAGCCATTTTGTAACAGGAAATTAAACTGATTCTAATATCCTTACAACTAATGGGAATCTTAGTTGAATATCAACAAGAGGTAATGAGCCAGGTAGAAAATGAGTTAAAACAGGTGGAGACTGAAATTAATGTGGAATATAATGAGGAACAAATTAAAGAGAACACCATACAACTTAATGAAAAAATTGAAAAGTTAGAAGAAAAAATTGTGACAACAAAAGAAAGCAAACTTAATAGAGATAAAGATGATTATAAAAATGGTAAAGAGAGAAACTGGAAAAAACAGACTCATAAGTTTAATAGATTCCATCAGGGAAAGAAAACATTTTTTAACAGTAAAAGAGGAGAGATAAATGAAACAAACAAATATGACAATATAGGGGCTACTCCAAAAAAACAGAAAAAAGACTAAACCAGTGTTAGACGAAAGGAATTTCCACCACACTCTGAAAAATTGAATCCAAAAAGATATTTGGGAAAAAGTCCAGTCCAAAAGAGAGATTTTTTTAGGGAAAGGTACACGAGACAAAAGTCAGATAATGTGGAAAGGAAAGGAGAGCACATGGTCGCACAAAAATCGGTTTGCTCCTCTACAGAATACCCATACTCCCACAAAAAAAGGAAACTTTTGGGAGCAACAGGAGGAATAGAGGAACTAGAGGAGGACGAAATATCAGACTAAGTGAGGATATAGGTAACGAAGGTATTTTTAATCTTTCAAATCAAACTTTGAGTAGAGAACAGATAGAATTACTAAATAAAGGTCTAAAATTTGCCCCACAAAGAGGCCCTAATTCGTAGATTCCCAAAAGTTTTTAAGAAAATTAACTTTAAAACGCTTCTTCGAAAAGAAGAACCATACGAATTGGGGGACAGAGGAACAATGAATATAGGAAATAATGTAGAACCTAATCAAGATGATGATTTAATAGTACATACAGACTTGAAGCACAAATCCAAATTTTTTCCAACATGGGAAAAGGGAGATTTTATACCAGTTTTTAGTAGTATGATTTTATCAGAATTTGAAAAATTAACGAAAAACAATGGAAAAGAGAATCTCTCAAAAAAAGAAAAAATGGCATTAAAACAATTGAAAGAGGACCCCAATCTGGTTATTAAACAGGCCGACAAAGGGGGTGGCATAGTTATTTTAAATCGATAAGATTATATGCAGGAATCCATGTGGATTCTGGGGGACAGTCTTACATATAAAATCTTAAACGGAAATCCCATAGAGAATTTCAAGAAACAATTCTTGGAACTACTAAATAAAGGTTTTGAAAATAAAGTAATAAACAAAGATGAGTTCGACTATCTCTTTATAAAATCCCCTAAAATGGCAGTTTTTTATTATTTGCCAAAAATTCATAAGAGATTAGAAAACCCCCCGGGAAGACCGATAATTAGCGGGATTGGATCCTTAACAAGTAACATTTCTCAATATGTTGACTTTTTTCTTCAGCAGTTTGTTATTAAAGCCCCGTCCTTTGTTAAAGATTCTGCCCAAATTATTTTAGAACTGGAGAATTTTAATTGGCATGATGATTTTTTATGGGCCACAGTAGACGTGGCCTCTTTGTACACGGTGATCGACCATTCAAAAGGCATACAAGCAGTAAAAGAAGTTCTACATGAGAATCAGGCGATGAATAAATTGCAAGCCGATTTTATATTAGACGCCATCGAGTTTATTCTTTACCACAATTTTTTTTGGTTTGATGGAAAATATTATCAACCTTGTGGTACAGCCATGGGCACCAGGTTTGCGCCGAGTTATGCAAAAATTTTTGTTGCAAATTGGGAAATAAAGAATATTTCGAATAACAAACCTTTCGGCGCAAACCTGGTGCTATGGAGACGCTATATCGATGACGTCCTTATTGTATGGAGAGGCACAAGAACCCTTTTGGAAGATTTTTTTATTGTTTATCAACTCCAATTCTTATAATCTAGTTTTTACGGCAGATATCCATCCTTTTAATATCAATTTTTTAGATTTGACTTTTTTTATTAAAAACGGACAAGTACAAAGCAAAGCCTTTTTTAAACCTACTGATGGCAACAGTTTTATCGAATTCTCGAGTTGCCATCATCCTAATTGGCTAAAAAATATACCTAAGGGACAACAAATGAGAATATACAGGAATTGTACAGGAAAAGATGATTTAAAAGCCAAGTTGAGATTTTAAATAAAAAATTTAAAATAGGAATTATCCAACAAATCTTATTTATGAATCTCAAGAAAAAGTAGAAAGATATAATAGAAAGGATCTTTTAAAAAGAAAAAAGAAAAAGGAAGGCAATTAGAGAAAATTTATTGATACTTACCGTAATTTTCTTTTCCTGGCTATTATTCATGGCAGCATTTAACATATGGGTTTAGCTCCTCCCTCTAACCCTCAGGACAGGAAACACAAACAATCAAACAATTAAGCCTACTTTCCCCCAGTATATAAGGTACCCCAGTATCCTCCACACCTCAGTCCAGTAACAAGACAAATAAACCAAGATAGGGTGGGAGACCAAATGCTGCCATGAATAATAGCCAGGAAAAGAAAATTACGGTAAGTATCAATAAATTTTCTCTATTCCTGGCTAATCATGGCAGCATTTAACATATGGGATTCCCAAAGCAATAACCACTCAGGGAGGGTAAGTCATGCTACAAAAAATGTTTAATATCCATTTAAGGCTTAAAAGAGTTCAAGACCGACAGGCCAAACTCTGAATCCAAATGAGAAGAGACATCCACTCTGTAGTGACGTACAAATGTCCACAACGATGACCAATTGGCAGCTTTACAGATGCTCTCTGCAGGAACTCCTGACTCTGCAGCCCATGAAGTAGCAATGGACCTTGTGGAATGTGCCTTGATGTCCTTGGGAACTGGAACCTGTTTCGCTCTGTAAGCTCTAGAAATAGCCTGAACCGTCCAGGAACTAAGGGTAGCTACAGAGGCTGCTTCACCTTTACGAGAACCCCAAGGTATCACAAACAATTGGGGAGACTTCCTCCAATTAGCTGAGCAACCAATATATGTGGAAAGACATCTCCTCAGGTCTAGCGTATGACATCTTTCTTCTTCAGGAGAAGATGGCTCCTGAAAATACCCCGGCAGGACAATCTCCTGATTCAGGTGGAAGGATGTAACAACCTTAGGAAGGAACTCCGGTCTAGGCCGTAGCACAACTCTATCATCGAAGAAGGTAGTGAACGGTTCCTCAGATGACAGTGCTCTAATATCTGACATTCTCCTAGCAGATACCAAGGCCAGCAACAACAGGGTCTTCAGAGAAAGAACCTGCATAGGGACTTCATCAATAGGTTCGAAGGGATGTTCCGTCAAGGCCTGCAGAACCAGAGGCAGATTCCAAGGAGCCGAGAATCCCTTGATAGGAGGTCTAATCCTAATGACCGCTTTGAAGAATCGAATCACCATAGGATTTAATGCCCAACGAACACCAGAAAGAGCTGAAAGAGCCGAGCAGTGCACTTTAAGCGTGTTAAGTTGAAGGCCTCTCCCCAGGCCTGCTTGTAGGAAACCCAAAACCTGAGATACGGAAGGGGAACTTAAATCTTGAACCGTGGAATTACCCCATCGTGCAAAGGCTTCCCATACTTTATGGTACGTAGAAGAAGTAGAAGGATTCCTGGAACGTAACAGGGTTGAGATAACCTGGTCTGAAAGGCCATGTTCAACTAGAGACTTCCTCTCAATAGCCATGCATGGAGCCTGAATTTGTGAGGCTCCGGATGAAACACTGGTCCCTGAAACAGCAGGTCTTCTGAGACTGGAAGTTCCCAAGGCAGGTCCATCGATAACCTCTGTAACAGGGGAAACCAAGGGCGACGAGGCCAGAAGGGAAGGACCGCTATCACCTTGCAATGTTCCTTGGAGATCTTTCTCAGAACAGCGTGTATGAGGGGAATCGGAGGAAAGACATAAGCCAGATTGAACCCCCAATTGATGGATAGAGCATCTTGAGCAACCGCCTTCGGATGGTATCTCCTCGACACAAAGCATGGTACCTGCGCATTCCGAATGGTCGCCATGAGGTCCACTTGGGGAAGACCCCACTTCCGGACCAACTGGGTGAAGATCCTCCTGGAAAGTTGCCATTCTGAAGCTTCTATCAGGTGTCTGCTGAGGAAATCCGCTAATACATTCTCCTTCCCTGGAAGATAGGTGGCACACAGGCCCTCCACATGATTCTGAGCCCAGGTCATAATGGGAACGATTTCTCTCATCAGGGCTACACTCCTTGTTCCGCCTTGATGGTTTATGTAGGCAGCAGCTGCTTTGTTGTCCACTCTCAACTTGACCCAGCAATGCCTGATGACATGTTGAAAATGAAGAAGGGCCAGGAAAGTAGCTCTTAGTTCTCTGATGTTGGAAGGTAAGCATTGAGTTTTCGGAGGCCATTTTGCTTGAAAAATCGATTGCCTAAATGCGCCCCCCAACCTGTCAGACTGGCATCGGTCGTAATGACCACCCAATCTATTTCCCGCAGGGGGAACCCTCGGGAGATATTTTCCCACGACATCCACCATAGGAGCTTCTGTTTCAGAACCAAAGGAATGCGAATCAGCATCTCCCAATCCCTTGAGCTGGTCCTGAAATTTTCCAGAAAAAATTGCTGAAGAGGGCGAAGGTTCCACTGAGCCCACCTGACAAGCTCTATTGTGGAGGAAAGAGTCCCCAGGAGCCTCATAAACTCTCTTGCCGAGGCTGAAGTCTTCAGTCTGAAGTCCCTTATCCGATCTTGCAGCACGATCTTTCTGTCGTGTGCGAGGGATACAATCGCCGTGTCTGTATTGAAATTTGCTCCCAGGAATATCAGTTCTCTTGAAGGATGCAAGTGACTCTTCTCGTAATTGATGAGCCAGCCGAAATGAGAGAGAGTGTCGAGGACTAGTCGTCTGTGTTGAAATATTAATCCTCGGTCCGGGGCCACAACCAGGATGTCGTCCAGGTAGTGGAACACCGCTACACCTTCTTTTCTGAGCAAGGCAATGATGGTGACCAGAACCTTCGAGAAGGTTCTTGGGGCCGTACTTATACCAAACGGAAGGGCCTGAAATTGAAAGTGTTCTTTCCGGACACAAAATCTGAGAAACCTTTGATGGGCGATCGTGATCGGGACATGAAAATAGGCATCCCTGAGATCTATAGATATCATCCAATCTTGGTGATGAACAACAGGAATGATGGAGCGAATGGATTCCATGCGAAGTCTTCTGACTCTTAGATAAAGGTTGAGCTGGTGGAGGTTTAGAATAGGTCTCCATTTTCCTTCCGGCTTCTTTACCAAAAACAGGGGAGAATAATAACCCTGGAATCTTTCTCTTATGGGTACAGGCACGATGGCTTTTTCCATAAGCAGATTGTAGACATAAAGATTCAGAATCTCTCTTTTTTGGATGTTGGCAGGAAGCCTTGTGCGAATAAACCTTGGTAGAGGCGGATATTCTTCGAATTCCAGATGATAACCTCCGCTGATAATGGATCTCACCCAAGCATCTGGAATGATTTCCCAGGCCCTCTGAAAGAATGAAAGACGTGCTCCCACTCGAGGAGCCTGGAGTAAGCCACCTTCAGAACTGCTTGTTGGGGCGAAAGGAAGAAGTCTGCGTCTTGCCCCTAGAGGATTTTACATTCTGGCCGCTCTTCCAGTTGGAATGCCTCGAGAATTCTCTGCCCGGTCTGTAGGTCTTACTTTCCCTAAAGTAGCCTTGATCCCTGAAAGGTCTGCGGTCCAAATGAGGTCTCTTAGGACGTCTATCTTGTGGCAGCATAACCTGTTTAACCTCGGCCGCTTTTTTAATAGCTTCATCCAGCGGTTTTCCAAAAAGCACTTCCCCCATAAAGGGAAGTGAGCATAAATTATTCTTAGAGGAAAGGTCTGCCCCCCAGGACCTCAGCCAAAGCGCCCTTCTAGCGGTGACTGAATGAGCCATAACCTTAGAAAGAATTCTAATGAGGTCAGTGGAGGATTCCAAAAGCCAGTCACTGGCGAGTTTGATATCTCTTAAGGATTCAGCCAACTGACGTCTACTAACACCTTTATCGATGTCATCCTCCAAGTCAAGCAACCAGGAACGCATGGCTCTAGACAAAGCAGAAATGGATACAGCCGGATGGCAACCTAAACCTGCTGTCATAAAAGGTTTAGATAAATCAGCGTCAATCCTTTTATCCATGGGCTCCTTAAGGGAAGCATTGCTATCAATTGGGAGCGTAGATCTTTTAGCAACCTTAATGATAGGAGCATCAACTTTAGGAACCGTAGTCCACATTCTGGAATCCTCCTCTTTGATCGGATATAACTTCGAAAGCCTTCCTTGACTAGTAATCCTCTTGCTGGGAATTTTCCACTCGTTCTTCATCAGTTCTTTAATAGAGCTGTGAACTGGGAAGGAAGGTCTTTTCTTATGCAAATCACCAAAGTGTCTGTCAGAAGCTGAACATTCTTTGGCCTCTTCCGGCAAATCCAATGTTCTTCTAACAGCCATAATCAAATGCTCCATAGTTTTGGAGTCCAAGGAGCAAGGTTGTTCCATATACTCCTCTTCACTGGAAGAGATTTGCTCTAAATCCAGGTAAGCTGAAGGCTGTCTGTATTCATCTTCAGACTGATCTGAATCAATGCCGAAGGTCTCACCTCTTGATCTCTTATTCTTGTGAGATTCAGCAATTCCCTCGACCACCGCTTGTTTAATCCAGTAAGCCATATCTTTGGCTGAGGAGGTAGAGGCTTGCGGTGACTTCTGGCGATCAGATTCTCCTGCGACCATGGCTAAGCATCTTCTGCAGAGCCTGCAGTTATCCATAGGCCTTGCTCCACATCCAGGGCAGGCTGCCGGTTTTTCCCTTCTCCTCGATGGGGATCTGGGACAGGACCGGTCACGAGGGCTGTAAGACACAGAAGTCATGAGACTGTACCCTCTATGCACTCTTTTTAGTAACGTGAAGAAAAAATAAAAATAAAAATGTTGCTCACCTATGACCTATTGCAGATCTCGTTGATTTTGCAGAAGGGGATGATGGATCCATACTGACTGTAGGGCTAAGAACATTAAAAAAAAAAAAAAATAATGTATTCTCAGCCCAATATTATGAAGCTTTGTAAAAAAAAAAAGTAATTCACTTACCTGCAGAGCTTTAATAACAGCCTAATAGAGCACTGTATCTTTGAAGGGAAAGAAAACGAGCGTTTTTTAGTCTAAATACCGCCATTTCAAATTTCCCGCTCTGCCCCTTTAAAGGATCGCACATGCTCACTTGGTCGCGAGATCGCGAAACCGCCATTTTGGATATGGGCAAAATTCACTCTGAGTCCGGTCGGACGCATTGCGCATGCGCGAGCGTCTTACCTTCATGCTGATCGTCTGATCGAGGTCTGCATCACACACAGGACGCCAGAGGATTCCCACAGCCTGTGGAACTAACCACCCAGGCTCCCAGGGGTTCCCAACTCCGTGGAGAATGGGCTACATGTGCCTGGGCTTCCTGAGGAGGGAGGCTGACCTCCACAGGGACAAGACCATATCAAACATGGTCAGGTGAGCAAAAAAAAAAAAATTATCCAGATAAAACTGGAAAAAAAAAAGATAAAAAACTGTCCTAGGGCTAGGAGGACAGGAAAAGACAGGAAAAGACTGAGGTGTGGAGGATACTGGGGTACCTTATATACTGGGGGAAAGTAGGCTTAATTGTTTGATTGTTTGTGTTTCCTGTCCTGAGGGTTAGAGGGAGGAGCTAAACCCATATGTTAAATGCTGCCATGATTAGCCAGGAAAAGGATTTTAACAGCATTTATAACTAAGTATAACAATAAAGCACACTTAATCGAAAAGACTATTAGAAAGTATTGGCCTATTTTAAATCAAGATGAATTTTTAAAAAATGTTTTACCCAAAAGGCCTCGTATAATATACAGAAAACCTGATAATCTGAAATCTATTTTGGCCCCTAGTGTTTTACCAGAAATTAAGAAGAATAAAGAGCAAGATCGAAAAATAACTTTATGAAGGAAAAACCAAAAGGATTTTACAAGTGTGGCAGGTGCAGCACTTGTAAATCCCAACCATATAAGACACTAGATTTTAAAAGTAACATTACAGGAAAGTCTTTTCATATTAAACATTTTATAAATTGCCAAAGTAAATGCGTAATTTATTTATTACAGTGCAAATGTGCGATACAATATATAGGCCGTACAATAAGGACATTGCACATTAGGCTGTTGGAACACTTTGGTGGAATTAGAAGAAAAAGTATAAAACACAGTGTACCAAGACACTGTAATAGTTGTAAGGACTTTAAAATGGAAAATTTTAGCTGTATTGGCATTGATCGGGTCAGCCCCCATTGGAGGGGGGGAGACATAGAAAAACGTCTGGCAATGAAAGAAAAAGAATGGATTTACAAATTAAAAACTTCTGTTCCAGACGGTCTCAACACTGATTTAGACATTTTTGTTTTTATGGACTAATCCCACCGAGATGTTCTTTTTACTGCACATATGCGAATGTATTTTAATGCCTTTATGATTATATCTTTTAATGCTAATCTTTGTTTTCTTTTTCTTCCTTCCTACATTCTTTTGTGTCCTACACTGAGTTAAATTGCATGTTTTTTTAGGAATTATGAATATTTTTTACGTTGTCTAGTATGATGTATGTCTCAAAATTGCCGATATGAATTTAAGCCCCCTTTTTAACTTATGTTTTTTAAAAAATAAGGTTTTTTAAAATAAAGAAAAATAAGGAATGGATTTTTTTATATTTATTTGCATTTTTATCTAAAAATGTATTATTTAAAAATGTATTTTTAAACAATGTTGTTTATTTTATAACTATGTCGCTTTAAAAATTATGCCGTTTAAAAATTATGCCGTTTACAAATTGTGTTTTTTAGGAATTATGCCATTTTAAAATATTATATCCTTTTGGATGATGATTTAAAATACCATATCCTCTTGACTGATGTTCTCTCGATTGATGTTCTCTCTATATATATATATATATATCTTTTTTTACTGTTTTTTTATTGTGTTCTCCTTTTTAAATATTGTCAATAATTATGCTAATTGTTTCGTTTTTATCTGGGGTAATATGTTGGCTGCACGTATTACATTTGCATGCACATATGTTATCCCCTTTCTTTCCCTCTCATTTCTTATTGCTTATTTTACATTTTACATTTTACATCTTTATTTCTATAAGATATTTTTATATGCGCAGCCGATATATTATAGCATTGGGGCACACTTCATCTTATTTCGCTAAGTCCGAGTGTTGCCCCTGGTGCTTAGAACAATAAAGTTTCGGTTGCATGCGTTCCATGGTGGAACGCACATGCGCAACGGAAGTTAGCTGATGGTATGTCATCAGGCTGGCGCCCGGTCGCGCATGCGCAATCGCACAATGAAGACGCCGGCCGGCATATTTAAACACCCAACCAGGGAGAAGACGGACATGCTCTTGAAAAAGTCTGAATGAACAAGAATAGACGAAACGCGTCGAGCAGCTACTAACCCGAAGATCTGAAGCAGCGGATGGTGAATTAACTGGTCGATATTGGTTGCAGAGTTTTGCACAGACCTCCACAGACTGCCAGACCGGGAGTTTTAGCCTATTTAAGGCAACAGCATCTTTGCACATATTGATTGTTTCAATTGTGCCTCACCGTTTGTGAGTGTTTTAATTTATGTGTTTTTTATTACTTATATATTAAATAGTTTGCACTATGATGTTCTCTTTTATATTTTCCATATGTACATTCTCCACATGAATATTCCTACCCATTTGCTGGAGGGTAATTATATCCAGTTTTTTCATATATGGTGATAAGTGGCGCCCTATTTTCTGTATTGTATACAGTTCTTTTCTTGCATTAATATCAATGTATGACCTTAGATACTGTAGATAGTATAATTTACCAACCAAGGTGAAAACAAGTTAAATGTGATGCTTATTGGGTTGCCATATATGTTCAGAACATCATCTTTACCATATGCATGCCTTCATGTTACAGTAAGAAACCTGTTCCTCCAACCCTTTTTGCATGTTTCTTGCAGCTATAAAATGTATGCCACATGTGATAGTTGGTAGTGCTGACTATTTCTTTGTTTTCCTAAAGTCTATCTCAACAAATCAAAATTAAGCCTGGATGAACTAATTCTGAGGTTCATCTTTGCATTGCCTGGAATGAATGTGATTCTCTGACGGGATCTTCTTCAATGCCATTGTGGCATTTCCCGC
Organism: Pelobates fuscus; assembly: GCF_036172605.1. Classification (NCBI taxonomy): domain Eukaryota; kingdom Metazoa; phylum Chordata; class Amphibia; order Anura; family Pelobatidae; genus Pelobates; species Pelobates fuscus. The sequence goes on along the minus strand of NC_086324.1, from coordinate 94,025,995 downwards.
TTAGTTAACTTGTTTTCTTCTCTATTATAATCATCCTTTGTTTGTGAGAGCTATTTTGCCAAACCTATATCCTTGGCACATTCATTACTACCATTGTTTCACTGCACCTTTTCCCAATGCTTTTGTACTGTGGACTAGCACTAGCTCCTCTTCATCTAAAAAGGCCCTTCCTAGCTCAGGGGTCTTTCAGTCTCTACGTTTGCTGGCTTTTTTCCTCCATTACTGAAGCTGAATGTAGTCATGTATTTCAGTTGTCTTCATGCTGTGATTTTAACAAATAATCAAAAATAATATATGCTGATAGCAGACACCAGATATATTAAAGGAATTTAGAGCTAAAGGTTTAAAGGAAAGTAATAGTATTCAGGGTTCTGGGCACATCATAAGCAACTTGACCTCAGCCAATGCAGGTAAATAAGTCAAATGTTTTATATCATAGTCTTCATAGTTAGAGTGAACTAAAGCTATACAATAATCTGTGCTATTATTCTGACTGCTGACTTCTGCAGCTTTCTTTGTTCAATATCGTCGAGGGATACAATAGTACAGGCCGTCTATACTAACTGACAGGCTTTATAGAAATTCACTTGACCCTGAAGAAAAAAATAAAATGAAATTCATTGTCGAAAGGGAGTCAAAACTGTTACCATAACTACTTCCAAATGTTTATAAAATTTGATTTTAGATAGCATACAGCACCAAACAGCAAATGTAATGATGAAAGATGAGATAGAAAAAATGAATTATCAGTATCAATGAAATAAAGTACAATCGTCTTTTAAAGTAAAGCACTCTGAAGGTAACAGCAGACATGATTTGTAAAGAAACCACTCTATTTCTAACCTTATGTTAAGATTACTGTGCTCACAAACAGCATAACCTTTAAAAACAATTGACAGACTAAAAGAAATAGTTTGCACCCATTGTACAGATATTTGTCACTCTCTTCTACATTAAAGACACATGCCGTGCAAGTGTTTATTAATGTGTTTCGTCTCTTCTTTGGAAGTGAAGTTTTCCTTGCATCCATTAAGTAAAGCAGCTTTGTGTTTGACATATTTCTTAATATTATCTGCAGTCAAGTATACAAATGAGAATTTCAGAAGCTACCTACACATGACTGTTTCCATATTTCTATTCTGTTTCTGCCTAAAAAAATTAATCCCCGAAGGGTAATTTTATATTTCGCACCCAGCAGGTGGTTCTACATTTGAGAACCAATAGTCTTTAAGTTGCCTCCTGCTGCAAACCTAGTCAACTGATAATGAATACATTATCTATAAAACTCTACATAAACAATAAGTTTAATGAGTTGATAATGTACTCGTAATGCGCTAAGTACTTTGGCATTTAAATAACAACTGTTAAACTATTTTAAAAAATATTTTTTTTTATAGTTCCGGCAAGGGCAATGCCAGAAATCTCAAAATATGCCTTTGTTGTTGAGTGAAAATATACAAATAAATTCATAATAAATCTGTAAAGGTATTTGTTTAAACAGTCCTGTAGAATTTTTTATACGTTATAAAAATAATTTCAATACCAAAATACTAATCATAATAAACCATCTATTGAGTTCAGATATAAATATTCCTTTTTCAGGTGCCTGACATGAGAAAAGGACCAGGTCACTTTTCTTGTAAGTCATTGTTGAGATGTGTCTGAGAAATTGTTCCACAAAATAAAATTGACTTTTCTGGACTGGATTCCAAACATTCCCTCTACATACATGCGCTAAAGTGTTTTTTTTTTTTTTTTTTTTACAAGATGAACAAATATTTGAGTTTAGCTTGATTCTGTAGGATAGTGTATTACTTTTTATTTTGCTATCAAAACTTTAAAACATCATTTTATTAACCAGTAATGAAAGCATTAATTAAGATATGCAGATGAAAAGGTGCACAATATGCTAAAGTATATACAAATGTATTATTTTTTAAGTGGAAACACACTACTGATGTAGAATTATTAAAATCTTTATTGAACTTGTATTGAATTATTGCACTAACTCCATTTTAACCTGATACTGTGACAAATCCTCCATTTTGTCCTCATAACCTGACTTCTCCATTTCAAAACTACATTACATGACAGAATTTCCCAGCACAACTAACACAATAGACAAAGATTGTATTTTTCCATAAAGACATGACTACCCAGGAACTGCTGAATTTCCCCTAACTCGCAACATAGTATAAAGACAAGGCCATGAGAACACAGAAGTAATGAAATGTTCTATTCATAAGTGTCACGTCTAAACATTTGTTATGAAGGAACACAACTGCAGATTTCGTATAGTTTGAATATTTATTATAAAAAGTAAATGGTATTGACTTTAATTCCAATTTACAGGTACTGTAGCTTTAAGTAGTAAACGATAACTGAAGTCCACAATTATATGCACTGTAGCTTTAAGTAGTAAACGATAACTGAAGTCCACAATTATATGCACTGTAGCTTAAGTAGTAAACGATAACTGAAGTCCACAATTATATACACTGTAGCTTTAAGTAGTAAACGATAACTGAAGTCCACAATTATATGCACTGTAGCTTTAAGTAGTAAACGGTGACTGAATCAGCAAGAGTCCTTTAGTAGTATTAATCAATTAGGTGATAAGAAGTTACAATAGCTGTTCCATAGACTTTAACTGAAGTAAGACAGATGCAGCTAACTGAGACAAAGTATGAGTTGAAGTTAGCTGTAACGGGTTGGCTTTAACGAAGGACTTTGGAGACAGGAAATAACAGCCTTGAGATGCAACGCTTATCACAGAGGTTTTACTTAGCTTCCGGCACATAGAACACTGGTTCCCGAGATCTCCTCAGAGGCGGTTTATCCAGCATGGATAGAGTTCAGCTTTAGTCGTGGATGAGGAAAGGTGAAGGGAACTTGAAGTCTTCCAGTCCGGTCCGGTAACAGAGGGCTTTCACAACGATGTTGCAGCCGGTTCGTGAGTACGAAACGTAGTTCATTAATCCAGCCTCGATCAGCTGGTGCGGTCAGATTAAATAGGGAGACCGTGTCATAAAGAGGTGTGGCTAAGCTCCGTGGAACCAGGAAGTAAGAGGATATTATAATTAAGGCATGACAGTACCCCCTCCTTAATGAGCAACCTCTGGGTGCTATTGACTTGGCTTGGAAGGGTAACGTTTGTGAAACTTGGAAATTAATTTGTCAGCATGAACGACAGAGGAGTTTTACCCATGTATCTTCATCAATTCCATATGCTTTCCATCTGATGAGGTATTGTAAAGAGCCACGATGGATCCTTGAATCCAGTATACTTTGAATTTCGTATTCTTCTTCACCCTGGACCAATATGGGATCAGGAGAAGTAGTGACATTTCTTTGGAAAGGGTCAGGATGATGAGGCTTTAGCAAGGACAAATGATTGGATCTTTGGCATACAGAACAAGATTTGACATAAGATTCAATAGTTTGGTCTTGACGAGGCAACCAATAGTATCTTTTAGACAATTCAAGGGTCTTTTTCATACCTGGATGACCTGCCAGAGGAGAATCATGAATAAATTCAAGTACTTTAATTCTGAAAGAGGGAGGTACATAAATCCGGTCTTTAAAATAGTAGAGACCGTTTTTCTTGGATAATTTCATTGATTTAGGAAGTTCAAGAGCATCTTCACTGAGACCTTTAATGTCGTCAATAAGAGAAGATAAGATTCCAATGACTTTAGGTGAAGGAGGTTCAATTTTAGTGTCTTTATGGATCCTGGAAAGGGCATCAGCCTTTTTGTTTCTAGACCCAGGTCTAAAAACGATTTGGAAGTTGAACCGGGAAAAAAAGAGATTCCATCTTACTTGTCGAGCAGACAGTGTTTTATTGGAGTGAAGATATTCGAGATTTTTATGGTCAGTATAAATGATTAAAGAGTTCTGAGCGCCTTCAAGAAGGTGTCTCCAGGTTTCTAAAGCCACTTTGATACTTAATAATTATTTTTCTCCTGTAGGATAATTCTTTTCAGCAGGAGATAATGATCGTGAGAAGAAGGCGACAGGATGAAGAGGTTCTTGAGGAGTTTTGTGTTGAGAAAGGACAGCTCCAATTGCAATTTCCGAAGCATCCGTTTCAAGGACATAAAGATATGAAGGATTTGGAAGTTGAAGTATAGGAGCTGTTGTAAACTTTCTCTTTAATTCAGTGAAGTTATAGTAGAATCGAAATCTGCTGGATCCATTACAATGGCTGGATTAATCTGTCACGTCTAAACATTTGTTATGAAGGAACACAACTGCAGATTTCGTATAGTTTGAATATTTATTATAAAAAGTAAATGGTATTGACTTTAATTCCAATTTACAGGTACTGTAGCTTTAAGTAGTAAACGATAACTGAAGTCCACAATTATATGCACTGTAGCTTTAAGTAGTAAACGATAACTGAAGTCCACAATTATATGCACTGTAGCTTAAGTAGTAAACGATAACTGAAGTCCACAATTATATACACTGTAGCTTTAAGTAGTAAACGATAACTGAAGTCCACAATTATATGCACTGTAGCTTTAAGTAGTAAACGGTGACTGAATCAGCAAGAGTCCTTTAGTAGTATTAATCAATTAGGTGATAAGAAGTTACAATAGCTGTTCCATAGACTTTAACTGAAGTAAGACAGATGCAGCTAACTGAGACAAAGTATGAGTTTAAGTTAGCTGTAACGGGTTGGCTTTAACGAAGGACTTTGGAGACAGGAAATAACAGCCTTGAGATGCAACGCTTATCACAGAGGTTTTACTTAGCTTCCGGCACATAGAACACTGGTTCCCGAGATCTCCTCAGAGGCGGTTTATCCAGCATGGATAGAGTTCAGCTTTAGTCGTGGATGAGGAAAGGTGAAGGTAACTTGAAGTCTTCCAGTCCGGTCCGGTAACAGAGGGCTTTCACAACGATGTTGCAGCCGGTTCGTGAGTACGGAACGTAGTTCATTAATCCAGCCTCGATCAGCTGGTGCGGTCAGATTAAATAGGGAGACCGTGTCATAAAGAGGTGTGGCTAAGCTCCGTGGAACCAGGAAGTAAGAGGATATTATAATTAAGGCATGACAATTGCCTTGCACCTAACCACAAGACCTGACATCACTGACCGTGTAGAATGACGCTCAAGCCCCCCCTTGTCCCCACCCGTGTCCAAAACAATACCACCTCTTGGTGGGTGGACATGAAGCTAACCACTTAGTTTTTGAGCCAATTAATTATATTGATAGGTGGACACTAATCCAGACACTTAACAATTAATCAAATTAATGATGTTTATTCACTGATATCTTGATAATCAATGATGATGCAAAATGCCTCTTAAAAGAGCCTGCGCGCCCGCTCTGCTGCACTTGCCAATAAATTTCCTCGAAGTTATTTTAACCTGAACTCCGTGTGTCAGACTGAATTACTTCAGCGTATATACGCAATTCAATTCTCTTTAATTTGGACAGGAACAGATAGACATTTAAACATTTTGGTTTACTGAAAAAGTACCATAACACTACTAGGAATACATAGATTAAATAAGTGATGTCTTAAACCAGTGGTTCCCAAACTTTTTAGGTTCAAGGTACCCTTAATATTTCAATATTTTTCCAAGGCACCAGAGTCAAAATTTCTAGGTTTTATATCTGTACAGTAAATGAAAATAAAGAGCCTAGGGGAAACTCAATGCCTATTCAAAAACAATATTTGAACATATTTACGATATTTATATATGCAGTCCTGTTTTTGGACTACCACCACCTCATTGTGATTTAGTAATATTCTCTGACAATACTTTTATACATATCTAACCATTGACTAGAGATGGACAAATCCTTTGCCTCTTGTCCCTCTACTTTTCTCTAATCGCTAGATATATTACATAATTGGGTGTATGATCTTTCTATATTTACCTTTCAGCTTTCGTTAACATACCAGTATCTAACAGGTTAATTTAAGTATAGTGCCATCATCCCAGTCCCTTGCACGGAGTGGCTGATTCAGCATCCTATCCGAGCAAAGGACGGGATATTTAAACGTCCGGTATTTTTAGAATTGTTTCCCCTGGAAGAGCCAGCACTTGGCAAAAAGCACTAGCAGTGGTTAGGCATTATGATTAGGGATGATGCTGCAGTTATATATTTAGATAAGGACAAGCCACCAAGCTATGAGTTTATAATTAGATTGATATTTTAAAAGCACATTCATAATTTTTCTTTGTATTGCCGGGGGCTAGGGGGATTAAGGTTTTGCTTTACGCTTTGATTTATGTTTTGGGAGCTTGGGTGGCTTTGAGCATTAGACTTTTTTAAGGGGTGCCCTCAAAGGCACGCTAGGGTACAGCTTTTGGACTAGGTTTTAGTCCTCCCTGTAACCACATTCCTACCTTCCCTCGTTTACCCGTTACCTGCTATTTGCAGATGGGTCTCATTTATTTATTTATTTCTCCCTTTCCCCTTCCTCCCTACTTTGTTGTAAGCAACATTTATGTTTTGGTTCATGTATCTATGTGAGTTAGCACTTATTAGGATTTGTAATTACTTTATTTTCCCACATTTGTTGGGATTTTAGTATACTTATTAAAAGTTACGTTTTATTTATGGGTTGCACTCCTTATTCTATAGGGCAGACTTGTGAGGGCTAAACAGTTTTAACCTCAGAGTCTCCCCTTGGCTCTTTATGTTCATTTATCCTTATTAATAGGGGTTTCCCCCCACTCTTAGGAGCAACCTGACATATCTTCCTTGCTTATATCTATTACAATCTATATCTGTACAGTGCTGCGGCATTTACTGGCGCTATAGTGTAATGTACAGTTTTGGCATTTGAAGGGGTGCTTGTTTATAGTTTTAATATAGGGGGGTGTTTGTATGTAATGTTTGCATTTGATTGCAGGGTTTGTTTGAATGTTATGTTCACTTTTAAATGTGGGTATACATTGTGTGAAGTATTTGTGTTTGAGTGAAGGGGTGTATTTGTATATCCTTTTGGAGTTTGAATGCAGGGGTGTGTTTGTATATATTTTTTGTGTTAGATTGCAGGAGTGTTTATGTATGTTGTGCTGGTGTATAACTGCTTGGATGTATGCATATACACTATCACATACATACTCATACACAGATATACATAAACACAAATTCATATAGACACCAACACATACACACACACTTACACATACACACACCTTAACACACACATACACTGACATATACACACATGCACCCTGACACACACAAACATTGATACACACATAGAAACACACACAATGACACACAGATGTGTGCGCACACACAGACACACATTGATACGCAAGCACACTGACATATATACACACAGACAGATGCACAACCTGACACACACACACACACTCACACAGACAGATGCACAACCTGACACACACACACACACTCACACAGACAGATGCACACCCTGACACACACACTCATACATACATACAGACACACTCATACATGCATGCATTCACACACACATAGAAAACACCTTAATGTAAATAATCCACATGGTAAAGTTAATACTTTTTAATACTGATCTTGTTCTAATTCCCCTAATATTTCTTTCTCTTCCCAATATTACACCTCACAACAACCACCCCTCCATGCAACTCAAATCCACCTCATCTACCAATGTATTCTTCTGACAAATGTCATCACTCAGATTTATGACCCCTGCCAAAAAATATGTTTCCTCATCATTTATATTTCATGTTCCTGTGTCATTGTCTTAATTCAATCTGAGAAGATATCAGGTTGATGGTAGACATTAGTACATTGTGTCTTCTTTGAATTGAGAATTTATGTCTATGACTTGGCTACCAAACAGTTCACATAGTGGTAGTTCAGCTCACAGTCTCAAAATTATTATTTTTTTTAAAGTATTTATTATTTACATGAAATCCCCATTAGCTTTCTAGGAATCTGAATTACAAAACAGAAAGGTTATTTCATCTGAACAAATGGATGCACAGGAATTTAGAGAAATGTGTGGTTAGCTAGTTCTTTAGTAATAATTACAAATGCTGCTCAAGCCGACATATACCCACACACGCACCCTGACACACACACTCATACATGCACACACACACACACAAATGCACACACACACACACACACACTCATACATACATACAGACAAGTTATATTTTTAATATCTCCAGCCACCCTCCTGTGGCTTACCTTGTGTGTCCAGGAGGGTGGCTTGGAGTAGTGCTGCTGCTGGTGGGAGTGAAGGATCAGGATCTCTTCGTGCTCCTCTCTGCTCATGCTGCAGCTGCCTCTTCTCCCTCGTGCGCTGTCTCCATGCATGACGCTCGGAATAAGAGACAGGCTGTCACTTCCTCCCAGCCGGCTAAAATTACAGGTGCCTGGTCGCGGTCTTAAAGGGGGAAACATTCCACGGCACCCCTGTGTGCCTGTCGAGGCGCCCCAGGGTGCCGCGGCACAGAGTTTGGGAACCGCTGTCTTAAACAATCATAAATATAAAGTATTTGTAATGTTTGTGTATCGGGAGCATCTCCTCTTAAGTGCAGTTTCTAAAAGTGCTTATTTTTGTTTGAAATCTGCACTTTTATTTTTTTATGTAATTTCTTTTTATTTGGTTTTTCAAATATAATAAACAGTTTCACATTTCAGTATTGATATATATATTAAAGGTTTAGCAGTGTACAATCAAGATTCTTAGATGTGACAATAGTACAAAAAATTTTGCAATGTATCATACTGGTGTTGTGGTACAATTCCCTACAGTTGTTAATAAACCTACAGGGTAAAACAGACATCAACATATCAAGGCATTTCCTATCGACATGTGTATATGTGTGAGTTCTGGGAGGGGAGTGCAGTTAAGCTATTCTTGATCTAGTAGAACCCAATAATGCGTCATTTTTCACTACTTGCTGCAATCTGCGATTGGATTATTTTACATTAAGTTAAGAGTACCGTATATACTCGAGTATAAGCCGACCCGAATATAAGCCGAGGCCCCTAATTTTTCCCCAAAAAACTGGGAAAACTTATTGACTCGAGTATAAGACTAGGGTGGGAAATGCAGCAGCTACTGGTAAATTTCTAAATAAAATTAGATCCTAAAAAAAAATATATTAATTGAATATTTATTTACAGTGTGTGTATAATGAATGCAGTGTGTGCGTATGAGTGCAGCGTGTGTGTGTATGAGTGCAGCGTGTGTGTATGAGTGCAGCGTGTGTGTATGAGTGCAGTGTGTGTATGAGTGCAGCGTGTGTGTGTATGAGTGCAGCGTGTGTATGAGTGCAGTGTGTGTGTGTATGAATGCAGTGTGTGTGTGTATGAATGCAGTGTGTGTGAGTGCAGTGTGTGTGTATGAGTGCAGTGTGTGTATGAATGCAGTGTGTGTATGAATGCAGTGTATGAATGCAGTGTGTGCAGGGCCGGTGCAAGGATATTTGCCCCCCCCATATGTCCTGACCTCCCCTCCTCCTCCCTCAGTGGTCCTTACCTCCCCACCCCCGTGTTCCTTCACCCCCCTCCCCCAGTGGTCCTGACTCACCCCTCCCCTAGTGGTCCTTACTTCCCCCTCCCCTCCCCTAGTGGTCCTTACTTCCCCCTCCCCTCCCCTAGTGGTCCTTATCCCCCCCTCCCTCCCCTAGTGGTCCTTATCCCCCCCCTCCCTCCCATAGTGGTCCTTATCCCCCTCCCTCCCATAGTGGTCCTTATCCCCCCCCTCCCTTCCTCCCATAGTGGTCCTTATCCCCCCCTCCCTCCCATAGTGTTCCTTTTCTCCCCCCCTCCCTCCCATAGTGGTCCTTATCCCACCCCCCTCCCTCCGATAGTGGTCCTTATACCCCCTTTTTTTTATTATTATTTTTTATTTTTTTTATTTTTCGTCCCCCCTCCCTGCTTGATACATGGCAGGGAGGGGGGCTCTCCTTCCCTGGTGGTCCAGTGGCAGTTCAGTGGGGGGGAGAGGGGGGCTGGCAGAGCTGTACTTACCTGTTCTGCAGCTCCTGTCAGCTCTCTCCTCCTCTGCGCCGTCCGTGCAGCTCCCTCTGTCAGCTCACACTGTAAGTCTCGCGAGAGCCGCGGCTCTCGCGAGACTTACACTGGGAGCTGACCGAGGTGCTGAACGGACGGCGCGGAGGAGGAGAGAGCTGACAGGAGCTGCAGAACAGGTAAGTACAGCTCTGCCAGCCCCCCTCTCCCCCCAGTCTGTATTATGGCAATGCAAATTGCCATAATACAGACTCTGACTCGAGTATAAGCCGAGTTGGGGTTTTTCAGCCCAAAAAATGGGCTGAAAAACTCGGCTTATACTCGAGTATATACGGTAATTAACTGGGGTTCCTTAGATAGGAGTTCCATGAGTCCCAAATTGTGTAGTAAGTGAGGTATTTGTCTAGTGCTGACAATCTCAATTCTTCCATTTTATGAATGTGTTCAATTTTTTGAAACCACTCCCGTCTCGAGGGTCTAACATCAGTTTTCCATAGCCCTGCTATTACCAGTTTGGCCGCGGTTAAAAGATAGAGTATTATTGAGTTTTTGAATTGTTTCAAGGATATTGGGAAGTGGAAGAAAAGGAGTGCCTCTGGGGTGAGTGGTAGAGGGGTTTTGCTTACTAGAGCTGTGATTCTCTGTACTTCTTTCCAGAATCCCTTTATTCTGCTACAGTCCCACCATAAGTGGCGGTAAGTGCCTAGTGCCTTCATACATCTCCAGCAGGTTGTTGGTGCATTGGCGTCATATTTGTTGACGTCTATTGGAGTGGTGTACCATTGGGATAAAAATTTATAATTTATTTCTTGGATTGTTACGCTAGAGTGGGCTTTTAACATTTTCATAAAGATCCCTCTCCAAGTCTTTTCCTCCACAGGGGAGGGAAACCATGAGTTGTTTCTGATTGTGTACCAAGGGAGTGCACCATTTGTGTTATCTTGTAGTAACTTGTAACATATGGAAATAGTTTTAGTTGTTGGCGGGCGTGTGAACAATTTCTCAAATCTAGTGGTCTCTCTGGGTTGCCAGTGTAACAAGCCTTCCTTGGATAGGAAGTGAGTTAGTTGGTGATATTGGAACGATTGTGATAGCGTAGGCTGGTGTACTCCAGTAATGTCAGTTAGTGATAGGAGTCCTTCTGTTGTGACTATATCTTTTAACAAAACTTCCCTGTTCGCTGGTCTGATTTGGAGTTTATTTAGTAGTGTATTATTCCTGCCTGGGGGGAATCTGTGATTGTGGGATATTGGGAAGAGTGGTGAAGGTGTCGGGACAAAGTCTTCGTTCGTGCAAATGTTTTTCCAGACTTGGAGGGTGGTTGAGATGGTTGGTAGGTCTTTTGTTGAGGTCTCTTTGTCTATGGGTAGAGACCAGGGGAGTGATCGTAATGGAGTTTGCACTTGTGCTTGCTCAATGTGCACCCAAGCCCTCCTAGATTTCCCCTCTCGTGACCACTCTAAAATCCTTCCCAGGTGTATTGCTTTGTGGTATCTATGTATATCGGGGCATCCCAGCCCACCGCCCTCTTTAGGTTTGGTCAGTAGGTTGAAGGCTATTCTCGGTCGTTTATGGGCCCATATGAATTTGGTGAGCAGCGATTGTATATTCTTGAAGAAAATCCCTGGGATGTGTATAGGGATGGTGTTTAGGATGTATAGGATGCGTGGGAGGACATTCATCGAAATAATGCTAATCCTGCCCATCCATCTGAAATGTGGTTTGTCCCATCTATGTAAATCTTTTTGGATTGCTGCTAATAGTTCTGGGAAATTCGCTTTGTATAGGGTTTTATGTGTGTTGGTGACTTTGATCCCTAGGTATCTGATAGAGTGGTTGGCCCATTGGAAGGGGAATCTTTGTTTTAGTTTCTGTGTTTGATCTAGAGGTGTGGTGATATTGAGGATTTCACACTTGTCTGTGTTGATTTTGAAATTTGAGTGTGTACTGTAGTCTTCTATAATTTGGATTAATTTGGGTAGGCTGCTGACGGGGTGTTCAATGGTGAAGAGTAGGTCATCTGCAAATGCAGATACTTTATATTCAGTTTGTTGAACTGTGATGCCTTTAATGTCGGGGTGGTTTCTTACCGCTTGTAGAAGAGGTTCTAATGTCAGGATGAACAGTAATGGGGATAATGGGCACCCCTGGCGTGTGCCATTGCTTATCGTGAATGGTCTGGAAAGCTGTCCATTCACCTTTAGTCTGGCTGTTGGGACGGAATAGATTGCCTTGATCCATTTCATCCATCTCTGCCCGAAACCCAGCATTTCTAGAGTATTGAACATGAAGGACCAATCAACTCTATCAAATGCCTTTTCGGCATCAATTGCTAGGAGCAGGGTTGGATTTTTGGTGTATTTCGTGTTATGTATTAAGTTTATGATTTTTGATGTATTATCTTTTGCTTCTCTAGTTGGGACGAAGCCTGCTTGGTCTGGGTGGATGAGGTTTTGTAGGAATGGTTTGAGTCTAGTCGCTAGCATTTTGGTGAATATTTTTATGTCCACATTGATTAGAGATATTGGTCTGTAGCTGGTGCATTTCTCAATGTCTTTCCCTGGTTTGGGTATGAGGGTTATTGTTGCCTCTAAGGCCTGTCTTGGAATATGTTCTTTTTGTGGGATAGAGTTAATTGCTTCTAATAGGTGTGGGGTAAGATCCGTTTGGAACAGTTTATAATAAGAGGCTGAGAACCCATCTGGGCCCGGACTTTTGTTATGTGGGGTCTGTTTTATAGCTATGTTTATTTCGTCTATAGTGAATGGTTCTTCTAAGGACCTCGTGGCAGCTGTTGGGAGGATAGTGTCGAATTTGGTTTCTAGGTATGTTTTAATCTCTTCAGCATTGCCTTCCTTGTCTTTTAGGTTGTATAGAGATGTATAATAACTATGAAAAGTGTCAGCTATGTCTTCTGTGGTGTGTGCGTAGGTCTCATCTGAGCGTTTGACTTTAGGGATGTATGTGAGCATTTGTTTTTGTTTTAAAGCTTGTGCTAGAAATTTTCCACTTCTGTCCCCTTGAGCGTAGTGGAGCTGTTTTGTCCACAGAATCGCTTTTTTCGCTTTGTCTTGGAGGAGTGATTTTAGGTCGGCTCTAAGGGCTAGAAGTTTGCAGTAGGCTTTGTCTGTCATGTATAGTTTGTGCTCTTCCTCTAGTTGTGAGATTTCTTTATGTAGGTCATTGATTTTTTTGTTTTTTTCCCTTTTGAGTTGGGCGCCCCACTTGATCAGTTCCCCTCTAATGACTGCTTTGTGGGCTTCCCATTGTGTAAAGGCGGAGGTGTCTGGGGTTTTATTTTCGTGGAAGTATTGTTTTATCGATTTTTCAATTGAGTCCTTCACTTTTGGTGCTTGTAATAAAAAGGGGTTTAATTTCCAAGTTCCTTTCGGGCGTGGGAGTGAGGGGATGGATAGAGTAAGATATATTGGCGAATGGTCAGACCATGTCATTGGGCCTATCGAAGTGTCTGATATCAGACCTAAGTCTCTGTGTTCTATGAGGAAAAAGTCTATTCTGGAGTATGATTTGTTTGGGATGGAATAGTGAGTATAATCTTTTGTCGTCGGGTGGAATATTCTCCAGCAGTCTGATAGTTGGTGAGTTTTGATGATGTGTTGCATTTGGACTCTGGTGGCGTTAAGGTGAGTGCTATGTGTTGAGGTGCTGTCTCTAGTGGCATCTAGTGATACATTAAAATCTCCTCCTATTATGAGAATGCCTTTAGTGTTTTGCTTTATTTTTGCCATTATCTTCCTCATAGCCCCGCATTGATGTTTATTGGGTAGGTATATCGCTACTAGGGTAATAGGTTCTGACCCCACTGTGCCCTGCAGGATAATGAATCTGCCTGATTCGTCTGTGAGATGTGTCGAGTACGTGAATGGGACTTGTTTCCCAATTAATATTGCTACGCCTCGTGACTTGCTCTGGTTGTAGTTATTGTAATATACATGTGGGAATTGATGATGTTTGAGTTTTGGGGCTTCTGCACCTTTCAGATGTGTTTCTTCTAAAAATACTATGTCTGCTTTGTTTTTTGCTAAGTCCGTTAGGACCATCTTCCTTTTCTCTGGTGTGTTCAGCCCCCTTACATTAATGGAACATATTTTCAGTGAGCCCATTGCGGAGTGTAGTATTTTATATTTTATCTGTTTGATAGGTGGGATGACTTTTTGTAAGTTTAGTACTGTGTAAGTACGTTGGGTATGATCGGGAGGTGGATTAATTGGTTGTGGATGCTTGTGTGTGTATGTAACACTGCTAACATACAGGCATACAAATCAGGTATATAAACGATTAAACAATATAACATTAACTATTTACAGGTATCTTTCGATAAAGTTGTAGGTAAGGAGTATCACGAAGGGGGGGTTCTGGACGAACTGTGGACCCTTCGTGTGGGTATAGAAATCTACCTTTCGATGGGTTGCGTGCAAGTGAGAGAGATTATTATGGGTAGATTTCTAAATAGGAGACGGTACTTTCCTCTGGGTTCGTCTAGCGCTAGTGGCTAGCCCAGATGGTGCATAGATTTGCAATGGAGGAGTGAAGTAGTCGTTTGTACCGCTCTTGGCCGTTAAGGCCGTGGGTTATGTCCTAAGTGTACTGGAGCACTAAATTACTGAGTACAGTGCTTCTAATTCTTTGCCTCCGTAGCTAAGTAAACTCTCCGGTAGGCGGCCATTTGACGCTTGTCGTCTGTAACTGGCTATGTATATGTGTAGTTAGGGTGGGCATCTTAAATAGGTATGCCTGTGGCAGGTACTAAAGATGGTGTGGTGTTTTGAACCTTCTGTGTGATAGCATTACACATTTCTTTAACGTAATTACATACTTCTTGGAGTTGTTTCAGTTTATTTTCCTAGGAGTCATCGGATTTTTCCTCGATCTTAAGAATGGTGAGGCTGGCGGGGTCTTCCATGACGTTCTCTTTCGCATGTCCATCGCTTGTCCCGTCTGTCTCGTGGTTTGTGGTTTGGTCTTTTCAGGTTCTGAGATGTCGTACCAGTCCGGTATTTCTATGTTAGGAATGCCAAGGCGTTGGGTGAAAGCTTCTACTTCAGCTGCTGAGGTTAAGGTTGCTTGTATTCCTTGGTGGGAGGCCGTGAGAGCAAAGGGGAATCCCCATCTATATTTTATACTGGCTTGTTGCAGGGCTAATGTTAGTGGTCTCAGTGCCCGTCTGCCCATCAGGGTCAGCCATGCCAGGTCAGGGAGGATCAGTATTTTTGCGTTGTTAAACAGTATGTCTGAAGAGTCTCTGGCGTTCCTCATTATGTCTTCTTTTTCAGTATAATAGTGGACTCTGCATATAATGTCCCTGGGGGAGTCTTGTGGGAGGCCTTTGGGTCTTAAAGCCCTGTGTGCTCTATCTAATAGAATTGGGGTGTCTTCTGGCCTCTGTAGGATCTTGTTAAACAAAGACTGTAGAGTATTTTGGAGGTTTTCAGGGTTTTCCTGTGATTCTGGGATCCCTCTTATCCTAATGTTGTTTCGTCTGCCTCTATTGTCGAGGTCTTCAGTGTTTCTCATAATGTAGTGGGTTCTGTTGTCTCTGTTTTTTTGTTGATGTTCTAGGGTGAGGAGTCTGTCTAAAATTTGGTCTCTGTCCTCTTCCAGGTCTCCCACCCTCGTGGTTACTTGCCTGATGTCTGCAGAAATGGCGGAGACTTGGTCTTGTACTGAGGATTCTAGCTTCGCTATCATGCTAGCCAGCTCGTCCCTGGAAGGTAAATGTGCTAGGGTTTCCCTTATGTTTGCTAGCCCATCTGCAATGCTGGTAGTTGGGGAGATCTCTTCTCCTGTCGTGCTGGGGTCGGGCGTTTTGCGCGGGCAAGATGGCGTCGCCATGTTGTCAGTTAGGCCTCCTCCGAGCACTTTCACTGTATCTCGGAAGTATTTATCGAGACCGTTCGAGTTTCTTGGCGTTCCTGATTCTTGGGTGTGTGAGGGCTGAGTCTGTTTCCTTTTGTTGCCCATTAAGTAGGTATTTTCAGTTGTTTATGCCAGTTTTATTGCCGCCGGCCGGGAGCTCTCAGCATTTGCGACCGCTCACATCGGATGCCAGGACACGCCCCCCCGAAATCTGCACTTTTATAACTAATTTCAGAAAGAGTTTCCTTCCTAATTGTCATTCGCATCCAGAGAGTCCGGTCTGGCCCTGTTCTTTAAAGGGACACTATAGTCGCCAGACTATAGTCTGATGATGTCAGCCATGCAGGCAGATGAGGTGCTGAGCCAGCAGCAGCTGACTAAAATAAAGATTTTACTATATTTAGGGGTGCAAGAGAGGTCAAGGGTGGCTAGATGTTTTTAACACTATAGAGTCAGGAATACATGTTTGTATGTATGTATGCCAGTTTGTCAGCTTTTCTCCTGGGGGGCCCAGGAGCTTGCCACCTCAGGGCCCCCCGAGGCTGGCAGTGCTGTCACCGCAGTGATACCGGAGTCGGAATATGACGTCATTCCGGCTCCTGCATCAGTAAGCGGCTCGTGAGGGAGCTGAGCAGGAGGCTCAGTGCTCCCTCGCCGCCTACAGGACAGGCTGCCGGGCAGCCCCACTGGACCCCAGGGAATCCCCTTAGCACTCCCAAAGGTAGGGAGGCTGAGGTATTAAACAATACATAAATACAAATATGAGTGTGTGTATATGTGTGTTAGTGTGTGTGTGTGTTAATTTTTGTGTGTCAGTGTGTATGTATGTTACTGAGTGTGTTAGTTGTGTGTGTCTGTTATTGAGTGTGTGTCTGCTAGTGATGGTCAGTGTGTGTGTGTTAGTGTGTGTGTCAGTGAGTGTGTTACTGTGTGTGTCTGTTACTGAGCGTGTTAGTTTGTGTGTGTCTGTTAGGGAGTCTGTTTGGTGTCTGTTAGTGAGTTTGTGTTTGTCATTGAGATTGTATGTTTTGTAGGTGAGTGTGTAAGTCTGTCAGTGAGTGTGTATGTATGTCTGTCACTGAGTGTGTGACTGTCAGTAAATGTGTGTGTCTGTTAGCTAGTGTGTATGCATCTGTTCGTGAGAGTGTGTGTGTGTGTGTGTGTGTGGTTAAAACCCTTTCAGCACTTACCTTTCTCCAGCGCCGGGCTCCCTTGGCGCTGGGGATCTCTCCGCCCCGATCCGCCTCTCTGCTCCAAATGCGCATGTGCAGAGCCGTGCACGCATTCTGACCACCCATAGGAAAGCATTACTCAATGAGAATCGTGGAAGCGCCTCTAGCGGCTGTCAGTGAGAGAGCTACTAGAAGCTGGATTAACCCTCAGTGAAACATAGCAGCTTCTTTGAAACTGCTATGTTTTCAGCTGCAGGGTTAAAACTAGAGGGACCTGGCACCCAGATCACTTCATTGAGCTGAAGTGATCTGAGTGCCTATAGTGGTCCTTTAAGTGTATGTATCTGCATGCAGTGGCGTACATAGCGCAGTCGTAGGGGTCGCACTCCTTCGACCCCTGCGACAAGGTGCCCACCACCATGTGTTGCATCCCTGGCCCGTGCAGAGTAAGCACGTGGGGGGGGGGCACGGATCCATTTTCGTACCTGGGCCCCATGGATCGTGTGTACGCCACTAGACAATTGAACTTGGGAGGTTCTGCAAGTGGTTGGAGGTTAGAGCCCTGCGCTACAGTGCAATGACCTGTGTTATGAATAAACTCTCTTTTAATAAGAAGGGCAGATACCTACATTGGATCTACATATGGTCTGCTAGAAGAACCAACCACATACCTTGAACAATATGTTACCACCTTTGACTGACATTTGAATACCAGAAGTATTCTAGAAAGCCAATCAGAATCTTTTGTTCAATGGTCATTAATTCAGTCAGTCCATTACAAGCTCCAGGAATAGTGGAGTTCTGGATGGGAGCTTATTTGCGGTTGGATGGAGCTTGAAGAACACCTGTAATTGAGTATGTGACAGGGCGTCATTTGTCATGTTAGCAATAGCTGGTATATGCTGACAGAACCAATAAAACTGAAACTTGGCAGCAAGTCAAGTCAATGTTTGGACCAATCTCATAATGATCAAAGAGGAGGTACGGCCTTTGTTGACTATTTCACATGCCGCCATGCTATCACAGAGACATCTGACTGGCTTCCCTGTCCAGAAATGCCCCACGGTGTGTGTGGATGTCCCTATAGGTTAAATCTCTAACACAGCAGAGGTCTCCTTGAAGGCAGGCCAAATGTCTCTGAACCAATGATTGCTGAAGACAGTGGCAAACTTGTTATAGATTACCACGTCTGTCATGATTAATGGTATAAACATAGACAATTGAGAAGAAATTGATAGCACATGTGTAGGTTAGACCGGGCTGGGGGGTCAAGGATAATGGTACCAATATCAGGAAAGCTAGGCAGGAGAACAAGGAACCTAGAAATGAATGCATTACCCTCTGGAATCATTTGCATTGCAAATTTAAGGGATCCCAGTAAAGACTGAATATCCCTACAAGTACACGAACAAAGCCACAGAAAGTGGTCCAATTCTTCCCTGAAGCAGACAAGTTTCTCACCTTGGAGGTTCGTCTGCAATGACACTGTGTCCAAGGTGATACCCAGGAACCAGCTTGGTTGTGGGGCCTAAGGTCTTCTCAGGTGAGAGAGGGATACCCAAGGTGGTAAAAAGGGCGGTGGGTCTAAGGCTACTTTGTGGTTCGTGGGTACCTGCTTCCACTAATAGAAAGTCATCCAGGTAGTAAATCACAGTGGGATAGCTGACAACGTTAAAAGCATTTGAGATGTCAGTTTTGCTGAGCCAAGTATGTTTGCTCCTGTGCAAAATGGCCTGTATGGCATTATCTAATGTAGCATAGTGGAGGGAGAATTCTTCAGCCAAGATAAGAGAGTTGATGCTTGGGGTGTGTGAGGAATAATGAGCCTGAGAGGTCAATAATCGGATGTTTTTATTAGATAATTTTCTAACAACACCAATGCGGTTTGTGCGCCACGTAAAAAAGGTGGATGGGAGAATGGACCAATCATTAAGCCTAGTTGAACTTCTTTGTTAAGCAAATGGTCCACCGCTGTGGGTTCGACTGAGGCTGGCAACAGGTTGGGACATTCCAGAGTCCCTGAAGGGAGTGCAATAAGACCCGTGTATAAACCATTAGAAAAAATGGAGAACAAGAATTCAACCAGGTGAGGTGAAGGATATGACTGTAGTTGATATATGAGATTGTCTTAATTGACCTCCTTCAGTCATTTCTTGGGAAAGAGTTTGGTTGGGCACATAGATTTTGCATGTGCCCTAGAGCATTCCAAGCAGATGTGTAATTACCTACATGCATTGTAACTGCAGATACCTGCATTGAAGTTATTGCACATCTGTGCTCTGCCCAAGAAGATGATGGGTCTGCCCAACTTGTCTTTCTGAACCTATTCCTGACAGACGGAGGGTGCACGATTGGTACGTGAAGTGGATGTGGATGGTTCAGCTTTGCGGTGGCACAAGTTGGTAGAGTGAGAGGATGATGAAGAAATGGCACAAGCTGTGTGCTTCAGGAGGGACTGAATTGATTCAATATGCCGTTTGGGCTATGTAATGATATACAGCTTAAACAATTAAATGATTCCCCCGAACAAAGCAAAGTTAGAACTCCAGGGGGGAACTACCTAAATGTAAAGCACCGAATGAGCATGTATGAAACAAAATAAAGTCTTAATAATATATGAAACAAAATAAAGTCTAAAATGCTCTGATTGTGGAGCCGTATAGTGTGAGACAGGTTCCATGAAGAGAACTGCAGAGAGGCTCCGAAGCGGTCGGAGGCAGCTGGCGATGTGGAGGGGCAGCCGAGTCTCAAGGAGAAGAGCTGGAGATTGCAGCAGTGCTGGAACAAAGGGTGTCTAGAATATGGGTGATGAGTTAAACTAGAAGTCCAAGAGGTAATCAAGGCGATGGATGACCTGAACGGGAATGGCCCAGATAAGAGGTAGAGTGGGTTTTTTTATAGCCCCAACAATTCCTACAAATACAGGCCCTAGACTTAGATTTTGCATGTGCCCTAGAGCATTCCGAGCAGATGTGCAATTACCTACATGCATTGTAACTGCAGATACCTGCATTGAAGTTATTGCACATCTGTGCTCTGCCCAAGAAGATGATGGGTCTGCCCAACTTGTCTTTCTGACCCCATTCCTGACAGACGGAGGGTGCACGATTGGTACGTGAAGTGGATGTGGATGGTTCAGCTTCACGGTGGCACAAGTTGGTAGAGTGAGAGGATGATGAAGAAATGGCACATGAGACAACATATCCAAATACAAATTTGAATACAAACAAACAAACATACATGGTCATAGAGTACAGTTAAGCTAGCAATTTCGAACTAATACCCGCTACAGGCGTGGGAGCTACATAAGCCAGAGTAACATTGCTCAAGGAATATCTCTCAAACATCATTAATTTTATCAATAAGATATGAGTAAGTATCTATATATCTAAGTTTTGCATAAGTGTTGGAAACTGTCAAGCCCCTCTCCATCTCTAGTTGCTTTAATAGTTGAGCTTTTAGATGATCTTTGGTCGGTACATTATGTGATCCTTGTTTGCAGATAGCACGGTCCTCTAGGGTAAACAACAGGCACAGTCCTTTGGTTTTCACAAAATCCAGGCAATTTTATTGGCAAGTCCACACAACAACACAACTAAAACATAAATATAACAGGTTTCCCCTTTAACCCCTTCAGGACGGGTGACGGACGAGGTCCGTCATCCTGGGGATGCCCTTAACGACGGGTGACGGACCTCGTCCGTCACGCGGTAAAATTAACCCCAGATCACCGCAATCGCGGCGATCGTGGGGTTAATGGTGCTCCGGTCTGCCTCTGCATTAGAGGCAGACCGGGAGCACCGGATCGGGCTGTCCCAGTACATGTGCCCGCTCTGACAGCATGCCAGAGCGGGCACATGTGCTCTGTATACTCACCTCCGCCTCCCTGCACTTCCGGGTTCAGTGTGAAGTGCAGGGAGACGGATCTTCAGTGATCCTGCCCCCTGGTGTTAAAAAAAAAAAGTTAAATTAAAATCCCACCCCCCCTTACCCATATTAATAAAAAATTAACCCCTTCCCTGCCAATTGATCACTGACTACAGTGATCAATTGGCAGGGATTACATTTTAATATGATCTGATTTTTTTTTTTAACCCCTGAGGGTTAATTCTTTTTTTTTTTAACCCTCAGGGGTTAAATTTATTTTATTAATTAATTTAAATATTTTAAAATTATAAATTTAGCTAGCTGGGGAGGGTGGAAGTTAGTGGGGAATTGGGGGATTTTGTGTTAGGCTAACTAGGGGTTAACGTTAAAAAAAGTTTTAAAATAAGCTTTAAAAAGTTAAAAAATTAAGTAAAAAAAAAGTTTTAATAGCGTTTAAGTAAAAAATAAAAAAAAATAAACCCTTTACCCAGTCCAAATAAAAATTAACCCCTTGCCTGCCAGTCTATCACTGCCTACAGTGATCAAAATACAGATCACAGTATTATACTGTGATCTAATTTTTTTTTAACCCCTGACGATTAACTTTTATTTATTTTTTAACCCTCAGGGGTTAAATTAATTTAATTAACCAATTTAAATATTGTATAATTAAATATTTTGCTAGATGGGGTGGGTGGGAGTTATGGGAAAATGGGGAATTTACTGTTAGTGCTGCTTACTGCTAGTTAGGGGTTAACGGTAAAAGAAAAAGCTTAGAAAAATGTTAAATCTGTAAAAAAAAGTTTTACGAAAGTTTAGGAAACTTTAAAAAAATGAATAAGCAAAACAAAAGTTTAAAAAATAGTTTTAAAAAGTAAAAAAAGTTTTAAAAAGTAAAAAAATACATTTAATAACGCTCATTACCACTACACCTGGTACAAGCTAGCGGAAAAATGATCCCACGCTAAGGTTCAAAAGATGCCTTTTGAAATACCCTGGGATGTCTTCTTTAAGAAATGGTATGGCTTTATGGGGTATTTGGATTATATAGCCTGGTAAAATACTCTAAAATGGGACATGGGCACAGCGTAAAAATTTAAAGTTTGAAAAAAATGGAATGGCTGTGTCCCAAATGTGCCCCTCCGATGTCCACATATACCTGGCAAAGGTACATACGGGGGTATTTTTGTACTCAGCCGACATAGCTGAGCAACATATAAAGTATTATAGAGTGGTGGTACACAAAATGTTTGCAAAATATACTGTGCAAACTCACTTTGTGTGTCAAAAAGGCAGAAAAAACGCTTATTACCACTACACCTGGTACAAGCTAGCGGAAAAATTATCCCACACTAATTTTCAAAATATGCCTTTTGAAATACCCTGGGATGTCTTCTTTAAGAAATGGTATGGCTTTATGGAGTATTTGGATTATATAGCCTGGTAAAATACTCTAAAATGGGACATGGGCACAGCGTAAAAATGTAAAGTTTGAAAAAAAATGGAATGGCTGTGTCCCAAATGTGCCCCTCCGATGTCCACAAATACCTGGCAAAGGTACATACGGAGGTATTTTTGTAGTCAGCCGACATAGCTGAGCAACATATAAAGTATTATAGAGTGGTGGTACACATAAGGTTTGCAAAATATACTGTGCAAACTCACTTTGTGAGTCAAAAAGGCAGAAAAAACGCTTATTACCACTACACCTGGTACAAGCTAGCGGAAAAATTATCCCACGCTAAGGTTCAAAATATGCCTTTTGAAATACCCTGGGGTGTCTACTTTAAGAAATGGTAGGCCTTTGTGGGGTAGTTTGAATTTAAAACTTACGAAGATGCTTGGAAATTGCACATAGGTCCAGCGTCAAAATTCAAAGTTCTGTAAAAACTGATATGGCTTGGTCTCCAATATGCCACTGTAGCTTCACAAAATAGTGCCAAAGACATTCATTGGGGATGTCTTTTTACTCAGAAGACTTAGCTGAGCATAATTTGAAGGTTTTGAACTTAGTGGCACATATGAAATATACAAAATGCCCAGCAAAAATGCAATCCGTATGTCAAAAAATGCACAAAATTATTTTTTACCACATACTTTGGCATATATTGGTGAATAAATGGGGGCATGCTAAGGCACAATATGCACCTTATGATATACCCTGGAGTGTCTACTTTTACAAATGGTAGGCCTTTGTGTTTTTTTTTTTTGAACAGTCAAACTGTTATAATACCCCAAATGGAAGCATAGGCTCATTAAATCCGTCTCTCAAAATTCAACTGTGAATACTGAAAAGGACAGGTCTCCTGTATGGCACTGTAGCTTCACGAAATAGTGCCATAGACATACAATGGGGGTGTCCTTTTACTCAGAAGACTTAGCTGAGCATAATTTGGGGGGTTTGAACTTAGTGGCACATATGAAATATACAAAATGCCCAGCAAAAATGCAATCCGTATGTAAAAAATGCACAAAATAATTTTTTACCACATACTTTGGTATGTAATGGTAAAAAAATGGGGGCATGTTAAGGCACAATATGCACCTTATGAGATACCCTGGAGTGTCTACTTTTACAAATGGTAGGCCTTTGTGGGGGTTTTTGAACAGTCAAACTGTTATAATACCCCAAATGGAAGCATAGGCTCATTAAATCCGTCTCTCAAAATTCTACTGTGAATACTGAAAAGGACAGGTCTCCTGTATGGCACTGTAGCTTCACGAAATAGTGCCATAGACATACAATGGGGGTGTCCTTTTACTCAGAAGACTTAGCTGAGCATAATTTGGGGGGTTTGAACTTAGTGGCACATATGAAATATACAAAATGCCCAGCAAAAATGCAATCCGTATGTAAAAAATGCACACAATTATTTTTTACCACATACTTTGGCATGTAATGGTAAAAAAATGGGGGCATGTTAAGGCACAATATGCACCTTATGAGATACCCTGGAGTGTCTACTTTTACAAATGGTAGGCCTTTGTGGGGGTTTTTGAACAGTCAAACTGTTATAATACCCCAAATGGAAGCATAGGCTCATTATATCCGTCTCTCAAAATTCTACTGTGAATACTGAAAAGGACAGGTCTCCTATATGGCACTGTAGCTTCACAAAATAGTGCCAAAGACATACAATGGGGGTACCGTTGTACTCAGCAGAAGTAACTGAACACATAATAAAACTTTGTACAGGAATAGCACACAACAACTTTACAAAATACACATGAGAAGTTCTTTGTTATAAGTTTGTGTGCGAAAACCCCCCAAAAACACAATTTTACTCCAATATTTAGCAGAGGTTGGCGGTAAAATGGCTACGTAGAAAGTGTCAAAACAACCTTAGGTAAATAGCCTGTGATGTCTACTTTATATAAATATATACTTTTGTGTGGCAATTTTGTTTTATTTTATGGCTATTAGGCTTACAAGACAAACATACCAAATTCTAAAATCGCTCCATATTAAAATTTTATTTTACTCCTTGTGCTTTGTGACCAGTAACTACAAAAAAAAAACTTAAAATCCCAGACACATTATATATTCTGTAAGTCAGAACAAATAAATGAATTTATTTTTAATTACTTTCCTTAACCTGCACTAATTATGCACACATTATGATTGCAAAAACTGTAAAAAAAAAACAATATTTTTCATTTTTCTGTATTTTTTTTTATAATAAGTAAGCATTTATATATTTATATGTTATATCAAATTAAAGCCCTTTCTGTCCTTTAAAAAACAGTATATAATATGTGTCGGTGCAATAAATGAGAGAGATGCAAATTGCAGTTGAACGCAAACAGCAAGAAAATGCAAAAATTGCTTGTGTCATTAAGCGTAAGTCAAGCTTCTGAAGCTCTGTCCTTAAGGGGTTAACCCCTTAAGACCGCAGCCAAATGTACACGTTGTGAACAGAACAAAACGTAAACAAAACCTGGCATTTGCGCTATATGTCTGTCCAACCGTAATTCACCTCTTTCATATTAAATGCATCCCTCCTTATTATATATCATTTTATTCAGGGAAACAGGGCTTTAATTTAACATCAAATATTTAAGTATGGAACATAATTTAATATAAAAAATATATAAAAATATGGGAGGAAATTTTTACATTTTTTTTCGTTCTACGTGACATTTTAACTGTGGATGTCAAAATACTGTTTGCTTTTACTACAATACAATACACATATTTGTATTCAGCGATGTCTCACATGTAAAACAGTACCCCATATGTACAGGTTTTATGGTGTTTTGGGAAGTTACAGGGTCAAATATAGCGTGTTACATTTGAAATTCGCCAGATTGGTTACGTTGCCTTTGAGACTGTATAGTAGCCCAGGAATTAAATTTACACCCATAATGGCATACCATTTGCAATAGTAGACAACCCAAGGTATTGCAAATGGGGTATGTCCAGTCTTTTTTAGTAGCCATTTGGTCACAAACACTGTGTATATATACGTATGTATATATATATATATATATATATATATATATATATATATATATATATATATATACACACATTTTTAAATACTTTTATTTATATATATATAATGATATATACGTATATTTTTATGTATATAGATATATATATTATTTCGTTCTACGTGTATTTTGATATAAATATATATATATATATATATATATTAATATCACAATACAGTTAGAACGAAATAACACACATATATCTATATATCTATATATTTTTTAATTATTTATTTTTAATTATGTTTTACATTTTATTTTTTTACGTATTTACATATATTTTTTATATATTATATATAAATATATATATAACAATAATTATATATATATATTTAATCAGTATCAGTCTACGTGTAATTTGATATTAATATATATATATATATATATATATATATATTATTTAAATACACTTTGTGTATGTGTAAATGTGTGTGTGTATGTGTGTATGTGTGTATATATATATATATATATATATATATATATATATATATATATATATATATATATAATATATATATATACCGTATATACTCGAGTATAAGCCGAGTTTTTTAGCACATTTTTTGTGCTAAAAAAACCCAACTCGGCTTATACTCGAGTCAATAGTCTGTATTATGGCAATTTACATTGCCATAATACAGACAGGGGCTGTGGGGGCTGTAAGAGAGTTTACTTACCTCTCCTGCAGCTCCTGTCAGCTCTCTCCTCCTCCGCGCCGTCCGTTCAGCACCTCGGTCAGCTCCCAGTGTAAATCTCGCGAGAGCCGCGGCTCTCGCGAGACTTACACTGGGAGCTGACAGAGGGAGCTGCACGGACGGCGCGGAGGAGGAGAGAGCTGACAGGAGCTGCAGGAGAGGTAAGTAAACTCTCTTACAGCCCCCACAGCCCCCCACTGAACTGCCAATGCTGGACCACCAGGGAAGGAGAGCCCCCCTCCCTGCCATGTATCAAGCAGGGAGGGGGGACGAAAAAAAAAGAATTAGTAGTAATAAAAAAAAGAAAAATAATAATACAAAAATAATAAAAAATGTAATTAAATAAATAAAAATTATAAATAATAAAAAAATATTAAAATAATAAAAAATAAAAAAATTGCCCATCCCCCACCAAGGCTCTGCAACACACACACACACACACACGCTGCATTCATACGCTCACACGCTGCATTCATACGCTCAAACGCTGCACTCATACGCTCACACGCTGCACTCATACGCTCACACGCTGCACTCATACGCTCACACGCTGCACTCATACGCTCACACGCTGCACTCATACGCTCACACGCTGCACTCATACGCTCACACGCTGCACTCATACACTCACGCTGCACTCATACACTCACGCTGCACTCATACACTCACGCTGCACTCATACACTCACGCTGCACTCATACACTCACGCTGCACTCATACACTCACGCTGCATTCATACACACACACTGCATTCATTATACACACACTGCATTCATTATACACACACTGTAAATAAATATTCAATGAATATATTTTTTTTAGGATCTAATTTTATTTAGAAATTTACCAGTAACTGCTGCATTTCTCACCCTAGTCTTATACTCGAGTCAATAAGTTTTCCCAGTTTTTTGGGGTAAAATTAGGGGCCTCGGCTTATATTCGGGTCGGCTTATACGCGAGTATATACGGTACTTAGATCATATATATATATATATATATATATATATAATATATATATGATCTAAGTATATTTTATTTGCAACTGTAATTTTTTTAATTTATTTTTTAACTAATATTTTATTTTTTTTCAAAGGAGAAGGGCAGAGACAGTGTCAGCCAGTGATTTCACATCACTGGCTGACACACAGGATCAGTGATCACAGTGACTGCCTGTCACTGTGATCACCTCCTGCAGATTGGGTAATTGACCACTGGGGGGAGTGCCTGGGTGGTACAAGCAGTCCCCCCTTCCAATCTGCAGGGGGATCATTGTGCCAGTTACATGTGTCAGCCTATAGGCTGACACATGTAACACTGATCACAGTGACAGGCTGTCACTGCGATCAGAGCGCTCTGAGATCACAGTGACAGCTTGTCACTGCGATCTCAGACTTAGCAGATCGCGGTCACTGACCCCAGGGGGACTGCCTGGGGGGCCAGGTAAGTCCCCCGACCGTGATCTGCACAAGGGGAAAGCCGCCGGCCACGTGTGTCAGCCGATTTGAAATCGGCTGATACGCTGAATACTGATCGCAGTGACAGCCTGTCACTGCGATCAGAGACTGCAGATCGCGGTCACCGGCCACAGGGGGGGTTGCCTGGGGGGCCAGGCATCCCCCCCGACCGCGATCTGCAGCGGGCGATTAGCGCCGGCCACGTGGGCGTACTTTTAGAGCCGGCTCCTGCAGGTCGTAATAGTACGTCCTCCGGATTTAAGGGGTTAAACAAAAACCTAGCTCGTCTGAGCACTGACTCACTTTTAATATCCCTCTCTATCAGGGTTAAACTAACAAAAACATATCGTTGGGTTGCCCCAACCTTATTAGATAGCAACACTCTGCTCTCTTTTCTGCACTCCAGTGTTCTCAGCTAGCCTTAACTGCTTTCCTTTCTGCACTCCCAGTGCTCCAAGCCAGCCTTGACTGCTTCCTTCTGCACTCCCAGTGCTCAGTCTCCTTGACTCTCTCACAGGAGAGAACAGCGTCTCTCCTACCTGCTTCCAGGGAGGAAGCCAGCAATCCCCCTTTACCTGCCTAGCAGGGAGGGGTTTATTCCCACTGCTGCAGCTTATTATCTGCAGCTGAGCAGTGGGTTGAAGACAGATCAAAACTCTGACCTGGAACTTATTTCTCCCAGTTGTATGCAAACTGCAGAGTGGAGCATTGGCCCACCCTGCTCTCCAAATACTCCCCCTGGGGTTAAATGTTATAGGCCTATCTGCCTTCATTTTATCACAATTAGTATTTTTCCAATTTCTAGCAATTAGTGTCTTAACTGCCATAAGGCAATTTACTATTAGTATATCTGCCATTCCCCTAATTTCTTTCTCAATTAAGTGTAATAATGCTTGTTACGGTTACCCTTAGTCTTGCTGAGAGCTGGACCGCTTAGTAGTCTGGATTCCTATTGCTTAAGAGGGGGGAAGCTGCTTTCCAAAGTATTCCATACGAGTCCTGTAAATGTAGAATAATCCCACTAGCTATAGCACAGCTAGGATACCCTTTTGCCCACTGTCAGGGTCTTACCTGAGTTGGGAGTCTGTAGCGCAGATATGTTGCTCACCCTTGCAGATAGCCACAGGCCGAGGTGGTCAGGTAAGAATTCACCTGGCCTGTGGGTCTGTGCACGGGGGCTGTGCAGGATGCAGTACCAAATACGCAGTACAGGCAAGGACAGAACCAGCAGGATAGTCGAGGGATAGCCGAGGTCAAAGGATGCCAGAGGTCAGGAACAATGAGGAGTAGCCGAAGTCAAGGGATGCCAGAGGTCAGGATAAACGTAGTCACAAGCCGGGGTCAAAGAAACGAAGCAGATAAACTGGAACACTGGTACGAGACAGCAACACAGATCAAAGACTTGACACTGAGTACAGGGCGAGGCTGGGTTTAAATACCCTGCTGATGATAGATCAGAGTCAGGTGAGACACAGACAAGTCAAGGTGCAGCCCCCGGTGTAGTAGCCATGCCAGGATGAACAAGACCGGAATCAGTAGTCTCTGGTAAAGCTGCTGTGGCTCAGAGGCAGAGAGCAGGACTAGGATAGATAAGTTCCCCGGTTCAAGTCCCCTGTTGGGAATTCCAGGAGCGACCACGTCTGGCCGTCTGTCTCACAGGTGAGTACCCTGACACCCACAAAACGAGTCAAGGCTGCGATTTGAGGGTCAAACAAGAACTGAGGACTGGAACAGCCTGCTTTTTATTAGAATTACATGCAGTAAGAACACACCCAGGGGGAGGCATTAAATCACCAATCATGTACAGGGTACAACCCACACATCCCCTCCCCTTAGATAAACAGTTAACATAATTAGTGGGTACAGTATTTCACACAAGTTCTGGATGTACCCCAAAAACAGGGGGTATATATTTACATTTGGTATCCCCAGATAGCCCTTGTCCAGGAGACCAACATACCGAAAAATCAGTCAATTCGGACAAATGGTTCGGGAGATACAAGGTTCCCAAGTTTTGACCGACGTCGTCGTTCGTATGGTGAAAAGACACTAAAATCTTGCCATCCATTTTTAGTTCCATGCGGTTACAGGCAAACACCGCTGTTCGCACGTAAGATGGCCGCAAACACGTGCAAAGTCCCGAAATGGCGGCCACCTATACGCTTACACAAGGGATTCGTGCTAAATCATCCGAACGGCTACAAAGGTAAAAAATAGTACTTAAAGGCATACAATAAAACTAAGGCTTCTGTAACAGGGCTCCCTTTTTGTGGAACACTCTGGCAGACACCGTCTGACCCCTTTTCGGGGCAGACTAAGGCTGTCCAGACTGCTGGTTATGCTGGGCTGAGGTCTGTTTGTCTGGACAATCCGTCGGCGTTGCCATTCTGTTTCCCAGGTCTGTAGGTGATGGTGAAATTGAAGGTGTTACGGTACCACCTTCCGAGCTCCATACACAGTCTTTAGTCACTTGTAATCCCGGTTCCCCCAATAACGAGACCAAGCTCCATTATGAGGGTAAAACATGAACTGAGGACTGGATCAGCCAGCCTGCCTTTTATTTGCATTTCACACACACAGGCCACACCCAAGGGGAGGCATAAAATAACCACTGGCATCGATGGTACATCCCACACATTCCCTCCCCTTGGTGTGACACATAATCCTATTATACATACAGTTTGAAATATACTTTTATACAACTTTCATAACTTCAAATCCATCCATCATATTCACATAAGAGGCACATATTCAGATTCAGCATACTTAAAACATAAACATTCTCAAAAATCACACCAATCCCTTCAGTGAATAAAAAGTTACTCGAAAGTCCGTTTATGACCGACCGCAGGTACCTTTTCTTGCCCAAAATAGTTCCCTGGATTCGGGCTGTGCGGTCGGTCACTTGCTGGCCTAAAAATGGCTAAGTCCCGTTCGAAGTGGGTCGGTACTTCGACTTTCGTTGAACTGTCGAAGTATCGTCGATAGTACGGGTCGGCGGGTTCGAAGTTAAAATGGCCGCCGCCACGTGGTCCTTTGTCCGATGTCGGCCACCTCGAGGACTTTGGTAGCTTTGGCGCTTCGTTAGTTTCCGCTGTATTTGAAATGTCATTTGTACAAAGTCACAACCCTCCGCATGATCTCTCAGGGACCATAAGTACTGGGCAAATCAGACGAACCCAATAGGTTTAGTCCAGACGGATGGGTCTGTCACATGGCTCCCTCCTTGTGGAACACTCCGGCAGACCCGGCTTGACCCTGTGGCGGGTCAACTTGGGGATGACCGGACTTAGGGAGAATAGGGACGTCTGTTTGCCGGGATAACCCATCCGCATTCCCATTCTGCTTACCGGGCCGGTAGCTGATAGTGAAATTATAAGGCTGCAATGCCAAACTCCACCTCAGCAGTCTGCCATTGTCCCCAGAGACCCGGTTAAGCCAGACAAGGGGGTTGTGGTCTGTTACGAGAGAAAATTCTTGTCCGTATAGGTAAGGGCTCAGTTTCTTCAGTGCCCAGACCAGGGCTAAACACTCTTTCTCTACTGCCGCATAACTCACTTCTCGAGGTAGTAACTTTCTGCTGAGATATGCGACAGGGTGCTCTCCTCCATCCTCCCCGACCTGGCTCAGCACAGCCCCCAGTCCATACATGGAAGCGTCTGTGTGGACAAGAAAACGTTTGTTAGGGACTGGGGCAGCCAGGACAGGGGCATTCACAAGAGCCTGCTTCAGGGCTTGAAACGCGGCTTCACAAGCTGGAGACCACAGGACCTGCCTAGGTAAGTTCTTTTTAGTCAGGTCAGTCAGGGGCTTGGCAATCGTGCTGTAGTCGGGGACAAAACGTCGATAATACCCCGCTGTCCCTAGGAAGGCAAGCACTTGGGTCTTGGTGATAGGTGTGGGCCAGTTAGCTACCACTTCCACCTTAGCAGGTTCGGGTCTCTGGCTCCCACAACCCACCCGGTGACCCAAGTACTGCACTTCTGCCATGCCTAAATGGCACTTGTCTGGTTTCAGAGTCAGGCCGGCGGCCCGAATCTTGTCCAGCACTACCCCTACGTGTACTAGGTGGTCTTCCCAAGACTCACTGTAGACCGCGATGTCGTCCAGGTATGCACATGCAAATCCCTGGAAGCCATTGAGGAGCCTATCCACCATACGCTGGAAGGTAGCCGGAGCATTCTTCATCCCGAATGGCATAACCCTAAACTGGTATAGGCCAAACGGGGTGACGAATGCCGACTTGGGGATAGCATCCTCGGCCAGGGGGATCTGCCAGTACCCTTTACATAGGTCAATGGTGGTCAGATAGCGCCCCCTGGCAATGCGGTCTAATAACTCGTCTATCCGGGGCATCGGGTAGGCGTCAGTGGTAGTCCGCTCGTTGAGCCGCCTGTAATCCACACAGAACCGGGTGGTCCCATCTTTCTTGGGTACTAGGACTACGGGCGACGCCCACGGACTATCTGAGTGCTCAATAACCCCCAGCCGGGTCATCTCCTGTATCTCCTTCCGCATTCCTTCTCGGACTGCTTCCGGGATACGGTATGGGGGTTGTCGTAGAGGGTTCTGTCCGGGTGTCTCGACCTTGTGTATAGCTAGGTTGGTGTACCCGGGTTCTTGGGAGAACGTCGCCTGCTTCTCCCACAGAAGCTGTCTTGCCTGGGTTTTCTTGGCCGGGCTTAGTCGGTCACCTAGCTGTACGAGGCTAGTAAGGTCGGTCTGGGGATCCCTTTCTAACAGGTCAGGTAAAGGTAAGTTCTCTGGGTCGTCGGTAGCTGGGGCACAAACTGCTGCAACATCCTCGGGTCGTTCCTGATACTCCTTGAGCATGTTCACATGAAAGGATCGTTGTACCCTTTCATCCGAACAGCTGGCTATAAGATAGGTAGTATCACATACCTGAGCTAACACTTTGTACGGGCCCTGCCAAGATGCTTGCATCTTGTTTGCCTTCACAGGTTTGAGCACTAGAACCTTCTGCCCAACCTGGAAGACCCGCTGTCGAGCACCCCGATCGTACCATCGCTTCTGTCTCCCCTGGGCCGCCCGGAGATTTTCCCTTACCATCAGGGATAGTTTCTCCATGCGGTCCCGGAGTTCCAGAACATATGGCACTATGGGGGTCCCTTCTTGCTCCGTCTCCCCCTCCCAGTGTCCTCTAATGAGATCTAGGGGTCCACGAACCCTTCTCCCATAGAGTAACTCAAAGGGGGAGAACCCAGTCGATTCCTGGGGCACCTCTCTGTATGCAAATAGCAGATGAGGCAGGAATCGCTCCCAGTCTCTGCAAGTGTCAGTAAAGGTCCTCAGCATCTGTTTGAGGGTGCCATTAAATCGCTCGCAGAGACCGTTAGTCTGTGGGTGATATGGTGAACTAAGTAGCGGGTTGATGCTGCACACCTTCCACAGCTGCTGGGTGAGCACAGCGGTAAACTGGGTTCCCTGATCAGAGAGGATCTCCTGAGGGAACCCGACCCTAGTAAAGACTTTAACCAGGGCATCAGCAACCGTCTCTGCCTCTATATTAGACAGCGCTACTGCCTCTGGGTAACGGGTGGCGTAGTCTACCACAGTAAGAATATATTTCTTACCGGATGGACTAGCCCTGGCCAGTGGACCCACAATGTCAACGGCTATGCGGGAAAAGGGCTCTCCAATGATAGGCATCGGCTGTAGCCTAGCTTTTGGATGATCTCCTCGCTTACCTACCCGTTGACAAGTGTCGCACGTGCTACAATACATCCGCACATCTCGGTTAAAATTGGGCCAGAAAAAGTTTTGGGTGATTCTATGAGCTGTGCGGTGGGAACCTAGATGACCTGCCAACGGCACGTCATGCCCAATCCGCAGAATCTCCTGCCGATACTTTGCAGGTACTACTAGTTTTCGTTTCTGCGGAGGGGCATTCGGTTTCGGGGAAGGTTTCGGGATCCTGTACAGCCTATCCCCCACCCACTCGTAGTGTTCCCCACCTACTCCTTCTTCCCCAGCGTCGGCCCTGGCTCTGTACTTGGCTAACGTCGGGTCCTCCCTAGTTTCCTTCCCGTACATCTCTGGGGTATCCCAGCCTAACGGGGCCTGGTCTAAGGTACAAGTCGGGGTAGAGAGTCTTACCTGGGTCTCAGCAGCAGGTGGGCCGGCCTCAGCGGCACGGGTCTGGGCACGGGTCGTGACAGCGTCCACTGCAGCGGGGCCCATGGGAGCAAAGGCTGAAACAAGGGGAGCCAAGTCGTTGCCAAGGAGAACATCAGCGGGTAAATCCTTAATGACCCCCACATTCACGTGTCTAGCGCCCACTCCCCAATCCAAATGTACCCGGGCCACGGGTAGGCGAAATACTGCACCCCCGGCTACTCGTACTGCCACGGTATCCCCGGTATGTTGAGCTTCGGACACTAGGTGCTTTTGGAGCAAAGTCAGGGTTGCACCAGTGTCTCGTAGCCCACTTACTTCCCTTCCGTTGACCTTTACACTCTGTCGGTGGTGTTGTCGATTGTCCTGGTGGGCAGCCTGAACAGGGTCTGCCTCATGTAAGATGCCCCAGCATTCCTCTTCCTCTACACAGTGGGCTGCTGGAAGAGGTGCTCGGGGAGGGGCCCCCGTGGGTTTCCTCCAGGACTGGTTCCTGTTGGCACGGTTCATCGGGCACTCCTGTCGCCTGTGCCCCAGCTGATTGCACAGGTAGCACCGAAGGGGTTCAGAGTACTCTCGGGAGTTAAACCGGGGTGGACGTTGGTACTGGGCAGACGGAGGGGGTGCGGATGGTCTGTTCATGGGAGGCTGATAAGTGGCAGCGGCTGGTTGGTATTCCGCTCTGGCGGTGGCCTTGGTGATGGAATTGTCCAGTCTGCGAGCGTCGGTGTACTCATCGGCCAAGCGAGCCGCCTCGTGTAGAGTGGAAGGCTTACGGTCTCTTACCCACTCTCTGACCTCTGTTGGCAATTTGTCGAAGCAATGTTCCAATAAAAACATCTGCAGCACCTCTTCTCCTGACACCGCCTGGCACCCTGCCATCCAGTGGGCGGCTGTGCGATGTACCTTGCAGGCCCATTCAACGTATGAGTCCCCAGTTGTTTTCGCAGTGTCTCGGAACCTCCTCCGGTATGCCTCGGGTGTAACGGCATACCGGGCAAGTAAAGCTTCCCTGACGGTCACATAATCCCCGATCTCCTCATCCGGAATGGCCCGAAAAGCGTCGTTGGCCCGGCCGGATAACTTGCCGGACAGTATAGCAACCCAGTCTTCCGGGGGTACCTTGTGCAGGGCACATTGCCGCTCAAAATCCGCAAGGTACCCGTCAATCTCTCCTTCCGTCTCACTGAAGGCTTTGAAGGCCGCAAATGGCACTTTCTGTTTGTCCCCCGGGTTTGCTGTGACTGGGGCTGCTGCAGCACCGTTTTGGCGTAGCAGGCTGGCCTCCACAGCGGCTTGAACCTGGGTGATGATCTCCGCGGAGGGGTTGGGGCCATAATGGGCCAGCCTAATTCTTACCGCCCGGTCAAATCTTGCCTCCTCGGGGGTTCTGTCGTCTGGGCTGGGTCCATTGGTTCCCTCTGCCGCTGGTACTCCATCCATTTCCAGCAATAAAGCAATAATGTCCCTCTTCTTGAGGTTACTGGCCTGTCCGCCCCTTTGTTCCAATAAGTCTTTTAGGGTGGCTCTTCTCAGGTTTTGGTATTGTAGTTCCATTTATTCCTGGTCGTAGTGGTCTCTTTGGGCGTTGAGGATCATCCCACCGCTGCCACCAGTTGTTACGGTACCACCTTCCGAGCTCCATACACAGTCTTTAGTCACTTGTAATCCCGGTTCCCCCAATAACGAGACCAAGCTCCATTATGAGGGTAAAACATGAACTGAGGACTGGATCAGCCAGCCTGCCTTTTATTTGCATTTCACACACACAGGCCACACCCAAGGGGAGGCATAAAATAACCACTGGCATCGATGGTACATCCCACACATTCCCTCCCCTTGGTGTGACACATAATCCTATTATGCATACAGTTTGAAATATACTTTTATACAACTTTCATAACTTCAAATCCATCCATCATATTCACATAAGAGGCACATATTCAGATTCAGCATACTTAAAACATAAACATTCTCAAAAATCACACCAATCCCTTCAGTGAATAAAAAGTTACTCGAAAGTCCGTTTATGACCGACCGCAGGTACCTTTTCTTGCCCAAAATAGTTCCCTGGATTCGGGCTGTGCGGTCGGTCACTTGCTGGCCTAAAAATGGCTAAGTCCCGTTCGAAGTGGGTCGGTACTTCGACTTTCGTTGAACTGTCGAAGTATCGTCGATAGTACGGGTCGGCGGGTTCGAAGTTAAAATGGCCGCCGCCACGTGGTCCTTTGTCCGATGTCGGCCACCTCGAGGACTTTGGTAGCTTTGGCGCTTCGTTAGTTTCCGCTGTATTTGAAATGTCATTTGTACAAAGTCACAACCCTCCGCATGATCTCTCAGGGACCATAAGTACTGGGCAAATCAGACGAACCCAATAGGTTTAGTCCAGACGGATGGGTCTGTCACAGAAGGGTTGCAATGATAAACTCCAACGTAATAGCCAGCCGTTATCGCCTGAGACCCGGTTTAGCCACACCAACGGGTTATGGTCGGTGACCAGAGTGAACTCTTGTCCATATAAATAGGGAGTCAATTTCTTTAATGCCCACACCAAAGCCAAGCACTCCTTCTCGACCGCTGCATAACTGACTTCGCGGGGCAGGAGCTTCCGGCTGATGTAGGCAACTGGATGCTCCCCTCCATCTTCGCCTACTTGGCTGAGGACGGCTCCCAGCCCGAACATGGAAGCGTCTGGGTCTCCCACACTGGTGAGAGTTCTCGCTCCATCCGGGCTTGGGCTCGGGTAGTCACTGGGTTCGCCTCGTTGTTGTATGCGGGAGCATAGGCAGAAGTCATGGGGCCCAAATCGTTGCCCAGTAGTACTTCGGCAGGTAAATTATCCATTATGCCCACGTTCACAGCCCCTTTCCCCGCTCCCCAATCAAGATGCACTTTAGCTGTCGACATTTTGTACACATCCCCCCCGCCACTCTAACGGCCACAGTCTGTCCTGATCTCTTGTGCTCTGGCACCAAATGACGCTGTACCAGTGTGATAGTAGCCCCTGTGTCTCTCAACCCCTCGGTAGATCGCCCCTCGAGCCATACCTTCTGCTGATGGTGCTGGCGGTTATCTGAAGCAGCATATACAGGGTCTGCCTCGTGAAGCGGTCCCAAATATTCCTCCATAGGGGCCTCTTGGTTAACACAGAGGGCCCGGGCAGGACGATATGGCCCAGAGGGGTAATTGTAATTCCTGGGCGTCTGGTGCGTGTTAATGGGGCAGTTAGCCATGAAATGCCCTGGTTGCTTGCATCGGTGGCAAGTCGGTCTGGGACGATCAGAGCTGTTATTGGGTGGTCCTGAGTGTCGGGCGGGCCCTGCGGGCACCGGGGCTCGGAATTCTGCACGAGGAGGTGCACGGTAAACCTCTCTGGGCTCGACCCGTGCTGGAGCTCGGTAGTTCGTGGGCTCGTGAAGACGTGAGTCATAATGTTCATCGGCCAATTTGTCCGCTTCTTCTAAGGTAGAAGGTCGCCTGTCTCGCAGCCACTCCTTCCCCTGCTGCTCCATGCCATTCTAAAAATGTTCTAAGAGAAACAATTGTAAAATTTCCTCACCAGTCACAGCTTTACTTCCGCTCATCCAGTGATTCGCCGCCCTCCGCATTCGGTGCGCCCATTCCATATGGGTATCGTTAGGCTTCTTTTTCGTGCCCCGAAACTGCCGGCGATACGTGTCTGGAGTTACAGCGTACCGTCTTAGCAGTGTCTCTTTAACCAGCTCATACTGTGTCACTTCCTCAGCACCCAAAGTACGAAAGGCTTCCAGGGCTCGCCCGGATAGTTTCCCAGACAGTATCGTGGGCCACTCTCTGTGGGGAATCTGGCGCAGGGCACATTGCCTTTCTAAGTCCGCCAAGTATTCATCAATTCCTGTCTCGCTCTCTAGGAAGGGTCGAAATGCCGCATAAGGTATCTTGGGCCTCCCAGCATTTCCGACAGGAATGATTACCTGCGGGGCTTCAGCATTGCGGTGTGCGTTTACTAGGTCAAGTTCGTGGGCTCAAGCCTTTCGTATATCCTCGTCCGCCTCCGCCATCAACTGCTGCACCAGTTCTATGGGTGGGTTCGGCCCGTATAGGGAGAGCCTCTCCCGAACAATTCTGGCCTTTTCGTCACCATTCGTGGTCGGTGTTTCCGCCATTGTGAAGCTCTGATCCAGTTCGGTCAGTTCTGCGATCAGCTCTCTCCTTGGCCGGTTGCTGGCGTACCCTCCTCTGCTTTCCAGTAAATCTTTTAGGGTTGTACGCTTCAATTTTGCGTAAGCGCTCTCCATCCGTTCCGCACCTCTCCTAGGAAATCCAGGATAATCCCACCGCTTGCCACCAAATGTTACGGTTACCCTTAGTCTTGCTGAGAGCTGGACCGCTTAGTAGTCTGGATTCCTATTGCTTAAGAGGGGGGAAGCTGCTTTCCAAAGTATTCCATACGAGTCATGTAAAGGTAGAATAATCCCCCTAGCTATAGCACAGCTAGGATACCCTTTTGCCCACAAAACGAGTCAAGGCTGCGATTTGAGGGTGAAACAAGAACTGAGGACTGGAACACCCAGCCTGCTTTTTATTAGAATTACATGCAGTAAGAACACACCCAGGGGGAAGCATTAAATCACCAATCATGTACAAGGTACAACCCACACATCCCCTCCCCTTAGATAAACAGTTAACAAAATTAGTGGGTACAGTATTTCACACAAGTTCTGGATGTACCCCCAAAACAGGGTTTGGTATCCCCAGATAGCCCTTGTCCAGGAGACCAACATACCGAAAAATAAGTCAATTGGGACAAATGGTTCGGGAGATACAAGGTTCCCAAGTTTTGACCGACCGCACAGACCAACTAGCCGAAAATAGTTCCATGAGTTTTGGCCTTGCGGTCGGTCGTCGTTCGTACGGTGAAAAGACACTAAAATCTTGCCATCCATTTTTAGTTCCATGCGGTTACAGGCAAACACCGCTGTTCGCACGTAAGATGGCCGCGAACACGTGCAAAGTCCCGAAATGGCGGCCACCTATACGCTTACACAAGGGATTCGTGCTAAATCATCCGAACGGCTACAAAGGTAAAAAATAGTACTTAAAGGCATACAATAAAACTAATGCTTCTGTAACAATGCTGTTTTCACTTTTTGGGGAAGTAATACCCCACCTACTTTCTCAATTAAATTAAAAACTTGCCAGAGTAATCGGATTCTTGGACAGCTCCACCAAGTATGGATCATTGAACCTTCTACATTAAAACATCTCCAGCAATTCAGGGGATTTGTCTGAGGAATCTTTGTTAGTCTCAGTGGAACCATATACCATCTACAGTCAGGTCCATAAATATTGGGAAATCAACACAATTCTAATCTTTTTGGCTGTATACACCAACACAATGGGTTTGAAATGAAACAAACAAGATGCGCTTTAACTGCAGACTTCCAGCTTTAATTTGAGGGTATTCAGGTGAACGGTGTAGGAATTACAACAGTTTGTATATGTGCCTCCCACTTTTTAAGGGACCAAAAGTAATGGGACAGATTAACAGTCATAAATCAAACTTTCACTTTTTAATACATGGTTGCAAATCCTTTGCAGTCAATTACAGTCTGAAGTCTGGAACGCATAGACATCACCAGACGCTGGGTTTCATCCCTGGTGATGCTCTGCCAGGCCTCTACTGCAACTGTCTTCAGTTCCTGCTTGTTCTTGGTGCATTTTCCCTTCAGTTTTGTCTTCATCAAGTGAAATGCATGCTCAATCGGATTCAGGTCAGGTGATTGACTTGGCCATTGCATAGCATTCCACTTCTTTCCCTTAAAAAACTCTTTGGTTGCTTTTGCAGTATCAGGGGTGTATTTGCCGCGAGGCAAACAAGGCATTTGCCTTGGGCGGCATTTTC
Source organism: Pelobates fuscus (assembly GCF_036172605.1). Taxonomy (NCBI): domain Eukaryota; kingdom Metazoa; phylum Chordata; class Amphibia; order Anura; family Pelobatidae; genus Pelobates; species Pelobates fuscus. Next base: position 93,986,447 of record NC_086324.1, on the reverse strand, counting down.
CAGGGGGCGGCAAAAAAAGCCGCCCCCAAACGCCCAGGGCAAATGCCTTGTTAGCCTTGCGGCTAACAGACACCCTGGGCTGGTGGCTGCTGGGCGGGCGGGCGGGCGGGCGGGCGGCTGGCGAGGGAGCACTTCCTCTGAGCTGTCTGCTCAGCTCCCTCGCGCGCCGCAGAGTGAGGCTGGGAGCCGGAATATGACGTCATATTCCGGCTCCGCCTCCCAGCCTCACTCTGCGGCGCGCGAGGGAGCTGAGCAGATAGCTCAGAGGAAGTGCTCCCTCGCCAGCAACCAGCCCAGCAGCCCGACCGGCAGCCCCACTAGACCCCAGGGAGAGGGAGAACCCCCCCCAGCATTCCCAAAGGTAAGGAGGCTGGGGGGGTAAATAAAAAAAAAAAAAAACGAGTTAATGTGAGTGAGTGTGTCTGTTAGTGTGTGTGTGTGTGTGTGTGTGTCTGTTAGTGTGTGAGTGTGTCTGTTAGTGTGTGTGTGTGTGTGTGTCTGACTGTGTGTGTCTGTTAGTGTGTGAGTGTGTCTGTTAGTGTGTGTGTGTGTGTGTCTGTTAGTGTGTGTGAGTGTGTCTGTTAGTGTGTGTGAGTGTGTCTGTTAGTGTGTGTCTGTTAGTGAGTGTGAGTGTGTCTGTTTGTCTGTTAGAGTGTGTGTGTGAGAGTGTGTCTGTTAGAGTGTGTGTGTGTCTGACTGTGTGTGTCTGTTAGTGTGTGTATGTCAGTGTGTGTGAGTGTGTCTGTTAGTGAGTGTGTGAGTGTGTCTGTTAGCAGCTAACAGACACACTCACACACTCACTAACAGACACACTCACTAACAGACACACTCACACTCACTAACAGACACACTCATACACTCACACACACACACTGACAGATACGCATCCATTAGCTAACAGTTAGCTAATGGATGCGTATCTGTCAGTGTGTGTGTATTTAGAAGGTGGGGGAAGGGTTGGGTGGGGGTGGCGGGGGGGGGTGGGGGTGAGGGGGGCGCCTGAGTTTTGTCCTGCCTAGGGCAGCACAAAACCAGGATACACCCCTGTGCAGTATGCTTCGGGTCATTGTCCTTCTGCACTGTGAAGCGCCGTCCAATGAGTTCTGAAGCATTTGGCTGAATATGAGCAGATAATATTGCCCGAAACACTTCAGAATTCATCCTGCTGCTTTTGTCAGCAATCACATCATCAATAAATACAAGAGAACCAGTCCCATTGGCAGCCATACATGCCCATGCCATGACACTACCACCACCATGCTTCACTGATGAGGTGGTATGCTTTGGATCATGAGCAGTTCCTTTCCTTCTCCATAATCTTCCCTTCCCATCACCGTGGTACAAGTTGATCTTGGTCTCATCTTTCCATAGGATGTTGTTCCAGAACTGTGAAGGCTTTTTTAGATGTTGTTTGGCAAACTCTAATCTGGCTTTCCTGTTTTTGAGACTCACCAATGGTTTACATCTTGTGGTGAACCCTCTGTATTCACTCTGGTGAAGTCTTCTCTTGATTGTTTACTTTGACACACATACACCTACCTCCTGGAGAGTGTTCTTGATCTGGCCAACTGTTGTGAAGGGTGTTTTCTTCACCAGGGAAAATAATTCTTCGGTCATCCACCACAGTTGTTTTCCGTGGTCTTTCGGGTCTTTTGGTGTTGCTGAGCTCACCGGTGCGTTCTTTCTTTTTAAGGATGTTCCAAACTGTTGATTTGGCCACACCTAATGTTTTTGCTATCTCTCTGATGGGTTTGCTTTGTTATTTCAGCCTAATGATGGCTTGCTTCACTGATAGCGACAGCTCTTTGGATCTCATATTGAGAGTTGACAGCAACAGATTCCAAATGCAAATAGCACACTTGAAATGAACTCTGGACATTTTATCTGCTCATGGGTAAATGGGATAAAGAGGGAATAACACACACCTGGCCATGGAACATTTGAGCAGCCAATTGTCCCATTACTTTTGGTTCCTTGAAAAGTGGGAGGCACATATACAAACGGTTGTAATTCCTACACCGTTCACCTGATTTGGATGTAAATACCCTCAAATTAAAGGTGAAAGTCAGCAGTTAAAGCACTTCTTGTTCAATTCATTTTAAATCCATTGCGGTGGTGTATAGAGCCAAAAAGATTAGAATTGTGTCGATGTCCCAATATTTATGGACCTGACTGTATAACTAATCTTAATATGAGTCTCCGATATAGTTAAACAGTGGATATATTTTTTCATGTTAGATAAGGCTTGACACCAGTTTTCATATTGTATGCATATTGATAGATCCTTTTCCCACTTCAATATTGCCTTGGGGGTATTAATACCTCTTTTTAATTTTATTAACTCCATCGCTACCCTAAAAGTGTTTTTTAAGAATAGCAATGAGAAGATTTTACTAAATAGAGTACCTATATTACCTTCTAGGTTTAACAGATGGTCTCTTAAAAAGCTCTTAATCTGTAAATAGCTAAAGATCTCTTCAGAGGGTAGATTTAGGGAATATTTTAGATCCTCAAAACATCTGATCTGTTGATCTTTGTATAGATCTATAATAGGGAAAACTGACTTACGATACCAGTTCTTTAAATTTATTTAGGGCATAACTAGCTCCAACGATTTGATATTGAGATTTCCATCAACTTTATTCATTATTTTTAGTTCTTTTTTTATAGCTCTCCATTCTTTTAAGATCTGGAACAAGGTTAGCAAGGTGTATTCTGTTATATTAGGGATGTTATTATTTCTACTTACTTCCCTCCATAGCAGCGGTTCTAAATCATCCAGACCCAGTCTATAGGCTTCTATTTTGTACCATGCTTGTTCTTTAGATTCATCTTGCTGTAATTTACTTGCATGAACAATTATATTAGCCTGAAATGACTGAGTAATTATGGGGTATCCCAGACCGCCGTTATGTCCCTTTCTCACTGTAACATGGATGCTCCTAGCGCTTCTTGAGGATTCCAAGCACTCTAGGCGACACCACAACCACCGCTGTCCGAACCTCTCTTCAATCAGAGCGAAGCAGGAACAAGCTCTTACAAGAGCTTAGGAGTGATTATAGCAAGGGAATATGCAGAGCATATTGTAGCAGATCCCCCAATAAGAGACGATACTCCAAATTGAGGATGACGTAGGACTGTCTAAAACTTTATTTTACTTGGGACTAGCCCATATGGTCATTACATTAACATTGCTGTGAAAACTCAATACAATTACAAACAGTCAAATCATAGCAGGCAACATACAGTGACTTATTATAACATAATTACATATTTATAAATGGGTGGGGAAGACCATAATTAACACAAAATGTCTATCCTGCATGCAGAATTTGTGATATGCAAATCTACCCGAATATGCAAATTAACAGTCTTGCTATTCAGGTAGTGCATATTACTGTTGCTACCAACAGTAGGGCACTACACAAGCTCCATAGCCAAATCCACCTAGTTGGTAGCAATCCTCAGCAGTACAGGAGAGCAGGCAATACATCCCAGGGGCCATAGTCACATGGCAGGAGGCTGGCAATCAGTCTTCTCCAATGCCCAGTGGCAAGGCTGGTTCCGCCACACTCACTAAAGTGTCAGAATTAAGTCTAGGTTTTTTACCAGATATAGTTTGTAAAACAGTTCTGTATTATGTTCAACCAATGTTTAGAGATAGAGAGGGGAAGCATACGAAACATGTATGTCCATTTTGCTTAATTGCATGCCTTTACAGTATCCTGCCCCATCAGGAGATATCATAATTTCTCCATTCTTTTAGGGAAGTATTGGTCTCTTTCAGGAGTCTTAAAAAATGAGCGTCCATAATCGGCCTAGGGTCTGCTGTTATTATAAAACCCAAATATTTAACTCATTGTCTGTCCATCTAAAATCATACTTTCATTTCAGAGATTGTAAGTTATTACTTCTCATGTTAGTTGTGAGAGCTATAGCTTTTTTCATATGTAATCTATATTTGGAAACTGGGCTTTAGTTGGTAAATTCCTCCATTAAGTAAACCAAGGAGTTGTCTGGGTCAGTGGTCGAGAATAATATGTCGTCCGCATAAAGGCAGATCTTTAAATCATTACCAAACACTTCAACTCCCTTGATCAGGGGTTACATCTAATTCTACTAGCAATCGGTTCTATTCATAGAACATACAATAGTGGGGACAGCGGGCAGCCCTGCCTAGTGCCATTTGAAATGTTAAACCAATCCGAGCATAAGTCTTGGCCCACTATCCTAGCTGAAGGAACTGAATACAGAGCACCCACTGCCTCCTCAATCCACCCCTCAATACCATAATGATTCAAAACTCCTCTCAAAAATCCCCAACCGACCATGTCGAAGTCCTTCTCTGCATCCACCGACATGTTCAGAAGGGGAGTGCCAGGGCATTGTGTCCAATCCAAGATATCTATTACTCTTCGTCTGTTGTTGCAAGACTGTCTACCTAACATAAACCCGATCTGATCTGGGTGAATTATCAAAGGTAATATTTTTTTTTTCAATCTTTCGGCTATTATTGCAGCATATAATTTAACATCAGCATTGTAACGGACCGTTTTGCACACAAGAGGTTAAAAACCGTTTAGGCTAAATTTCCCTTTTAAATACACGAACAGCTGCTGCAAGCACCAATCTCCCGAATTGCAAACACATGAATACTCAAACTCCTGAACAGGAAACACACAAATTCACCAACTCCCGAACCGGCAACACACAAATTCACAAACTCCCGAACGGGGACCATACGGATGCTGAAAACAGCCGAACAGGAAAAACCATACGAACAGCTTACACTCCTGGCAGTTGCACTGTAACAGCATACAATCCAATTCCCCCAATAACAAGACGACACTTCGTTTGAGGGTCAAGCAGAATCTGATTTACTGGGGCTATCTGCCTGGCTTTTATGCAGGCCTCCCACCTGGTGGACACTCCCCTAGGGGACCAGATGGAAGACTGGGAAACATATTGGACACAAGCTTACAATCCCACAATGCATCAAAATCCCTCCTTTCTGTCCTGGAGATAATTGGGAAGTAATCCAATTATGTCCAAGAACAGAGGCAAAACTCCATTAACCACATTGCAGGCAAAGGACACTAAAAGACATAAAAATACATACTGTTACATTTATCATACACATTCTACCTATCCCTAGATAGCTTAGATCTGAGCGCACATTATTACCGGATGGAGAGAAAAAAATGGGTCGCAAGAGTATTCTGAGAACGGACAGCAGCTGAAATAGCCTGCCCTTCGGTGGGTCCCCGCTCAGAACTCAAGCTGGTTTTAGCTCATCTTGTGCCATTACAGAGAGAACATATCTGAATCATATCAGACTGGTCCCACCCATACGGGCAGTCCAGATCCGAAATGCCAGCAAGTTCTCCCTGCACGAGAGATACAGCAACCCCAGACGATCGTTTCAGCCTTGTTAGGCATCATCAGTGAGGCATAGCTGATATCTCTCTAGGCACTGTGAGCAAGGGGTCCACGTCTGGATTACCCTTTAAACTTGTGGAGAGAAAAAAACGGGTCGCAAGAGTATTCTGAGAACGGACAGCAGCTGAAATAGCCTGCCCTTCGGTGGGTCCCCGCTCAGAACTCAAGCTGGTTTTAGCTCATCTTGTGCCATTACAGAGAGAACATATCTGAAGCATATCAGACTGGTCCCACCCATACGGGCAGTCCAGATCCAAAATGCCAGCAAGTTCTCCCTGCACGAGAGATACAGCAACCCCAGACGATCGTTTCAGCCTTGTTAGGCATCATCAGTGAGGCATAGCTGATATCTCTCTAGGCACCGTGAGCAAGGGGTCCATGTCTGGATTACCCTTTAAACTTATGGAGAGAAAAAAACGGGTCGCAAGAGTATTCTGAGAACGGACAGCAGCTGAAATAGCCTGCCCTTCGGTGGGTCCCCGCTCAGAACTCAAGCTGGTATCTTGTGCCATTACAGAGAGAACATATCTGAAGCATATCAGACTGGTCCCACCCATACGGGCAGTCCAGATCCGAAATGCCAGCAAGTTCTCTCTGCACTAGAGATACAGCAACCCCAGACGATCGTATTACCGGATGGTGCTCAGATCACATACATACAGTTCAATCGCCATGGAGCCAAAGTCTTTCATACAGTCTTTCAATATACGGCTGGGCTCCATGGCATAGCTATCTGGGGTAGCATGGTTTAAACAGTAAGGTACCGAATGGACCGGTGTTCGGATAATTGACTGCAGGTAGGAGAAGTGAGGTCGGTGGCTCAGCGGTGTTCATGACTTTAACAGTCCGCAGAAAGGCACAAACCAGCCTTTCTGCAGGGAAAAAGAACAGCGTTAGACATGGGGCCATAGTCCAGCGGCAGGAGGCGGGCGACCAGGCTCCTCCAGTGGCCAGTTGCGAGGTTGATTCTGCCACAAGCATTTATTAAGGAAATCGGGCAATAGTTGGCTATATCTGTAGATGGCTTTCCTTGTTTAAGGAGAGGCATTATATGGGCTCTTAATAGATCTGGCAAGGCTCGTCCTTTACCCGCAATCTCCTTAAAAGCAGCTGTTAGGACTGGCAAGATATTTTTTTTAAAGCATTTTGAAGAAAAGATTAGAATATCCATCTGGTCCTGGAGCTTTTTGATTCTCTAATATATTTATTACAAATTCAACATATTCTAAAGATATAGCTTTATTTAATGTTTCCTTCTGTATAGTCGAAATTTTAGGGATAATTGTGTCTTTTAGATATTTTTCATACTTGATGTGGGAGGATATTTCAAATTGTATAAATTGTCATAATAATCCCTGAATCTATTAGCTATCTCCTCAGGTTTTAAAATATATTTGAAAGAAAGAACAACACTCTGAAAGGTAGTGTATGGAATCCAGGAGCTTACTAGTGATGATGGCTGAAATAGGATAATGTGAGTATGAAAAATCAAGTACTGTGCCTTTAAGACGAATAATACATAAAAAAATAAATGAAAGTAGGATAAAAAAAGAGGATAAAATAGATAGAGGATATAACTGATAAACCTCAAAATAGAGGTATAGATGAAATACTGTCTAAAGAGTAGACACACATATATCCAAGAAGTACAGAAATAAAATGTAATTAGGAATAAATGAGTGCTGGGCCTTTAAGAGATAAAACGTGGGAAAAAATAAATGGATATAAAATGGCACTAATAACCATTAAAAATAGAATGGTAAAGGGTAGAAAAGATAAAATAGAATACTAAATATAAAATAAAAAGAGATATAATAGAGTGATCTTGAATCAAATAATAAAATGAACTTGAATCAGATAATAGATAAATGTATAGTGTTGGTGTCTCAAACCCTGAGATATGCAGGGGGAAATAACACTTCCACTAGATATTATACTTTGTATCTGCAAAGATTGTAAACATAGTTGAATAAGATAAATAGCAACACAGTATATGGAACTGTTTGCTTAAAGCAATGAAATATCGCTATAGACTGAAGTATGTTATAATAATATTGTAGAAACTGGATCGGTTAAGAAAAACCAGTTTATTATCAAAAAATATATAAAAACATAAAAATATAGTTAAATACCGATCAGGAACAGTCTGTGATGGTATTACCAGTCTGATGAAAGTCTATTGGTGGTATGAACCCTCGGATTAACTTAGGATGGATGTGGATTGCACTGTGCCAGAAAACCGTCTGTTGGATGCAGCTGCCGGTGAGGACGGCGTGCGTCTGTGTGTACGTCCCGACAGGACCTCATTCCAGGGGACGGACAGAATCGGCGATCTCTGTAGCAGTGTTTGCCAAGGGTTCTTTGTGTGGGAAGACTTTCAGCCGGTGTAGTTGATCTGTAACCTGCCTTCTCGGTCTGTCTTATGCGTTTCGTAGGAGTGGCCCTACTTCTTCAGAGACGGAATGTGGTCAAGTCCTTCAGTCTATTCTTTTATACAGATGTTTCTGATTGCTAATACAGTTCTTCCAATTAGCTAATAAAGTTAAACACTTAATGAGTGGTTCAGCAGTTTGTTGGTTGCTCTAATATTTAAAACATACATAACAATTTATAATCGGATTGGATAATATTATAATACATATGCAGAATTCAAAATACAAAAGTATACAAATATACAAATGTATAAATACAGGATTCAGAGTTGTAAAATATAGAGGATGATGCGAACTAGTAGATAATATATAGCTACCATAAATGGATGAAATTAATTTGAAAAAGTTATTTTAGAAAGTTATTTTAAAAATTTTATAAAATTTTATAAAAATGTATTTTCAAAGGTCTTAATGGTTGACATTTAATGATATATACATTACTAAAAGAAGAGGACAATAGAATTCAAATGTACAAGGTTATATAAAGTTATATAAAATTGTATAAAATCATAGGTAATTAGTCGGTGGATATAAATTAGGAGAAATATATTTGCATATTGACATTAAGTTGTAAGAAAGAAAAAAAGCGGAATCTAATAACATACAAAAAACTATTATAAAAGGTAATGAGAAAGAGACAACAGGCTTCTTATTGGTGTTGTGATCGAGACCAGTACAATCATGTTGTGCAAAGTCCGCAATGAGTTCTATGTGTATACATATACGTATATATATATGCACATATATACATGTACCCCCGTTCGGTCTCTGCTTCTTGGAGGGATATACTAAAGAAATGCTGTAAGTCCTAATGGCAGTCCGCTCTGGAAAAGAGACATATATATTAATATATTTATCCACTACTTATCTTTAGACAAAGTTATAATTGGTGGAATTGTGTAATTAGACCTCAGAGGGCACTGGTGCAGTGGCAACATGATATGGAGGATACATATGAAAAAATTATATCTATGCCCTTAAATAAATAAAGGAAGATAGGAAGACAACTATGTCGTTAAAAAGTAGGAAAGTTAAAAACTAAAAATTAAGGGAATATAATGATGTAAAAAATAAAGATGTAGAAAATAGAAAATAGAAAAATATATTGTGAGATTGGTGAATAGTATCATAAAGAAACCGTTCTATGGGCAGATAGAAGGGAATATCAGTGTAGATATATAAAAAGCTAGTATGAATATGTCATAAACTGAGGTAAATAGTATTTAAGATACAATTATAAATATAATTATAAGTGAAGATCGCTACAAAATAAGTATAAAACTGAAAATAGTTCTACAGGTAGATAAGTGCTGAGTGGCAACAATAATAGTAGATTGATACTTTAAGGAATCATAAGTGCTTCTAAATGTGGTAGGTGATGATGATATACAAGTGAATACAGATAAATACAGCTATAACTGGATAATGAAAGGGACTCTATGAATAAATTGATCCTTAATGGAACAAACAGAGGGAGAGTAACATTAAAATTAAATAGTATAAAAACTGCTAAAAAGAGGGAAATGTGTTTAGAGGAATGCGTTAAGTTCAAAGTCTATATTCAGTCCTTTAGGGACCCGAGTATCTAGTTCAAAAATCCATTTGGCTTCTTTCTGGTCAAGGTTTCTTTCAATGTTGCCTCCTCGCCAATGTACATCCACTTTCTCTATGGGTAGGAACTTGAGACCTGTGGGGTCCCCCCCATGGACATCTTTGAAATGTTTCGAGAGACTATGTATTAAGAGTCCTTTTTTAATATTTCTGATGGGTTCCGCAATGTGTGTTTTCAATGGTCTTTTTGTACGTCCAACGTATTGTTTAGGACACGGGCATGTGAGGAGATAGATGACCCCCGAAGTAGTGCAGTCCATGTTGTTCTTGATGTCGTTTTCTTCTTCGTTGTTAAGTGAGGAAAATCGTGTACTTGTTATCTCGGAGGAAGGGTTGTTTCTGCATGCTATACATTTGTTGCATCGTTTGAACCTGTAAAGTGGTCCTTGATTGGTGGTGGGGTTGGATGACTTGATGGTAGGTGCCAGCATAAGTTGGAGGTTGGGAGCCCTTGTGAATATAACTTGTGGTTTCTTGTTGAGAATTTTTGAAAGTGTAAGATCATTCACAAGGATTTCCCAATGTTTGTTTAAAATTTTCTGTATTGTGTGAGATTGATGATTATATTGTGTGATGAAAGCTGGTGCGGAATTATATGGTTCCACAGTTTTGATTTTGTTGCGGAGAGTGTCTTCCCTTGGTATGGCTAATGCTTTGTCCATAGATTCTTTCAATAGTGTCGCAGGATATCCTTTATTTATAAATCTGATTCTCATTTCTTCCATCTGTTTCATGCAGACATCTGTTTTAGAGCAATTTCTTCTTACTCTCCTAAATTGGTTCTGCGGTATATTTCTTAGCCATGTCGGTTTGTGGTGGCTATTAAAAGGGATAAAACTATTGCAGTCAACACTCTTTTTAAAAGTTTTTGTATGTATGCTTCCTTCTTCGATAAAAATATTAAGGTCTAAAAATTCAATTTGTTCTTTGGAGTGATTAAAAGTGAATTTGAGATGATATGGGTTATTGTTGAGGTAGATCATGAATTCCTCCAATGATTCCAAGTTCCCTTTCCATATAAAAAAACAGTCATCTATGTACCTGCGCCATAGGGACAGATTTGCGCTAAATGGGCAATTGGTCCATATAAATTCTTCTTCCCATTTTCCCATGAATAAATTTGCGTAACTTGGCGCAAATCGTGTCCCCATGGCTGTACCCTCTATCTGTAGGTAAAATTGCTCGTCGCACCAAAAGTAAAATAAATATTAATTTTCTAAGTTCATTAGAAACACACATTAGTAGATGAAGAGCCACAAAAAAAACAAAAAAAGAATTCTTACCCTTCTATAGTATATATCTTCCTTATTGTTTTCATTTAAAAATCTATTTAGTACCTATACCCAAACAGGCAATCACCAGGGTGCATTAGGGTCAACAATTGTCAATACAGCACATTCCTAATTCTTATATCCAAATCTAGTACTTGTGAAATGTTATATATATCCAATAGGTGTATATTCAATTTTATATCATTCCCCCTATCTTTATTCCCCTTTTTGTTTTTGCCTTTTTTCCCCTTTCTTTTCCTTTCCTTCCCTGTTCCACATTTTCTTTGTGTCAAAAATGTACATATATACTGTGAACATTACTATGATTATTGGATTATATTTTTTTCAATTCTCTCAGTATGTGTTGTGTATTCTTTCTATAAATCGTTCTTATTAGACTTCTAGTTATAGCGTGCCAAAGATACTTTCATGTGATAGAAAAAAAAATAAGTCAAAGTTCTCCGTAAGATCCATAAGAGCTTTTTCTACATCTGGTCTTCTTTTCTTCTTATAGTTTCAAGATACACTTATTGCATATTGTTCTTTTTAAACCAAGCTTGTACTTGTTCTACTGAATTAAAGGATTTCCAATTATTGTTGAACAGAATTTGTAAAGCTTACAGAAGACAGGAAAGTGATACAAAATGGCGCTAGTGATCGAATAGTGCTGCTATGAACCGTGGAATCAACCACTAAATCCCACCAAATACAGACAAGGATAAAACAAAAGAAGGTTCAGCGCTCTACTAATACACACTACAGGTACACAGTGTACTATAAGTGCAATAAACACAGAAAATACATACACTTAAAATGGACTTTATCCACATAGATCCCTATAAAACATAAAACCTCACATAGGGCAATATAGTGTGTATGATATCCACACTGTATTAATATGTTTGTAACATCCTACTCACATGTTAATGAGCCTGTAAATAAAACTGGCTCAGGTAAACAGGCATAGGTAGGGTGAAAGGAATGTTCCTCAGCTCCTGTGTTCGCCCCCACTGTTTACATAAACAATGGAATGATAAACAGGGGTTAGAGGTACAATTCAAGCATTTATTATAAACATAAATAAAAATCCTTACATATAGGTAGACAGCAAGCTGTACACAGGAAAAACTTCTTTAAAAGACACAACGCGTTTCGGCAAACAGCCTTCTTGAACCCTAAGGAGCTGAGGAACATTCCTTTCATATCCTTAGTGGCGTGTGAGATTGTTGCTTACAGTTTTTTTTATGGTTTTATATATTTGTTTATAAAGACTAACATAGTTTCATTTATACAAGTAATAGGTAGGACGTTTCACAATAGGTGAGGTGAGTTGTCCTAAACAAGAAGGTTAGTTGCAGTAACTGTTTGGAGGACCAAAACTCATGTGTATGGATTTTCGGTGGTGACGGTTGAAGCTGGGAACGGTGTACAAGCAGTTCTGTTCTTTCGAAGTCAGTTAATTTGTTCTGTCAACAAACTCGTCTCTAAATTGTTCCATCCCTCTACTGGGTGGAATCTGGACTCCCACTGTGGATAGGAAGTCAGGGTACTATGGGTCGTGAGTTTGAGTGGGGCTTATGGTTCGTGAAGTCGTTCCATGGCTCCCAGATCAACTCAAATTTCCTATACTTCCCTTGTTTTGTGAGTGCAATTTCTTCCATTTATTTAATGTTTTCTACTCTCGATATCCATTCTCTAATTGGGGTGTTTTAGGTTGTTTCCAGTATTTGGGTATCAGCTGGGAGGCTGCCATGGCAATGTGGTTGAATAAGGCTATCTCGGTTTTCGCAAGCCCCTGGGGGTGTAGGAGAAAGATGTAATGGTCGGGTGTGCAGGGGAGGGTTTTGTGAAGAATTAATTGTGTAATAGTATGTATCCTGTTCCAGTATTTGGAAATCGTCGGGCATTGCCACCAGATGTGTGCGTGGTGAGCTTTTGCGTGGTTGCATCTCCAGCATAAGTCTGGTGACGTGTTGTAATATGTGTATTTTTTCTGGCGTAATATGCCAACGGGCTAAGCGTTTAAAATGGCATTCCTGTGCATACACTGAGGTGGAGGATTTATGGGCAGTTATGAAAATGTTGCGCCACTGTTGTGGAGTATAAATGACATTCAGTTCGTCTGCCCACTTTATTGTGTATCGCGGAGGAGTTTGCGGTTGCGTTCCCCTGATGATACAGTGTATTTTGGATATGGTATTTTTCTCGAGCGGATGCGAAGTGCAAAGACGCTCAAATTCGGTTAGGGGTCTGTCTCCCTTCGGGAGATGAAGGGTTTCATCTGGTTGTGGTATAAGAGTTGGATCCCTGTGTGAGTGTCTGATGAAGTGAGGTCCTGCAGGTTTTTTATTTTGCCCTCTCTAATTACGTCTCTCAGTTCCAAATATGGACCTTCATATTGTATGCCGTATACTTTCCCTGTAGTTCCTTGGTGAAAGTATGGGTTATGAGTTCGGGGTAAAGTTGGGATGGGAAAGGCGATATAGTTGTCTTTGCCCTCAGTTTAAACCAGATTTTCAGTGTCGTGTTGATTGTTGGGTGGTTGCCTGTATGTCGTATGTATTGGATGTCCTGTTGGAGCCAGGGGTATCTGCTTAGCGGAGAGTCCATAAAGGTATTTTCTAGGTTAAACCACTGTTGTGTGTGAGAGGTTCTTGTCCATTCGTAGATTCTTTGTAAGTGTGTTGCTTTGTGGTATATGTCTATATCCGGTAGATTTAATCCCCCTTGCTCCTTATGTTTAGTCAGTGTTGGGTAGGCCAGGCGGGAGGGTGAGTTTGCCCATTGCCCGTATTTCAGGAATAGTGATCTAATCGTGTTGAAGAATTTAATTGGGATCTTGACTGGGATCATCTGCAGGAGATATAATATGCGAAGTAAGATGTTCATTTTTATTATGTTAATCTGGCATATCCATCCATAACATTGTTTATGCCATATTTGGAGGACTCTAGTGATGGAGTCCACCAATGGTGGGAAGATTAGCGCAAAGATGGAGGCTAGTTTAGCCGGGATGTGGATCCCTAAATATTTGATCGACTTGGTAGCCCAGTTAAAGTTAAAGTCGGTTCGAAGTTGAGTGTCGAGAGTGTTCGTCGTGTAAATTGGCAAGAGGTCACATTTAGTTAGATTAGCTTGGAAGTATGAGAGTTTACTACATGCTTCCATTTCCGACATGATGGAGGGGATAGTTGTGAGTGGATTTGATATGCTTAAGAGGAGGTCATCCGCGAAGGTCGTGATCTTATATTCCTGTCTATTGATTTTGAGTCCTTGTATGAGTTCATTATCTCTAATACCCTGGAGGAAAGGTTCCAAAACTAATATAAAGAGGAGTGGCAAGAGGGGACAGCCCTGCCTCGTGCCGTTTGAGATACACACTGGATTGGATAACTGACCATTAATTCACAGTCTGGCTGTGGGTTTCGAGTAGATCGCGTTCAGCCATTCCTGCCACCTAGGGCCAAAGCTCAAGTATCTCATTGTATGTTTTAGGAGCGTCCAATTGACCCTATCAAACGCTTTTTCAGCGTTGATAGCCAATAGGGCGCTATGAATCTTATGCGTTTGGGCCCAATGGATGAGATTGATGACTTTGGTTGTGTTATTTTTGGCTTCTCTACCCAAAACAAAGCCCGCTTGGTCTTGATGGATGAGGCCAGGCATGAATGGTTTAATTCTAGTGGCCATTATTTTTGTGAGTATTTTCACGTCTATGTTTATGAGTGAAATTGGCCTATAACTCCTGCATGTAGTAGGGTCCTTTCCTGGTTTTGGGATAATCGTGATGGTAGCTTCTAGGGGCGATTTAGGTATGAGAGATGAGATATTTCGTGAGTTGTATGCATCTATAAATGGTTGGGCCAGGATGTGCGACATCTCTTTATAATACTTCCCTTTATACCCGTCCGGGCCTGGGCTTTTCCCCAGAGGGAGGGATTTAACAGTAGTGTGGAATTCTTCTAACGTTATAGGAATGCCAAAAAATGCTGTCCCATTGGGCGGGAGAGTGTGTTTAACCCTTGGTTTCAGGAACTCTAAAATCTGTGGATGGTTTTGTGTTTGTCAGATTATATAGCTGCGAATAAAATGTATAGAAGCCTTTGAGTATGTCTGGCATATGGCATGTTAGATTGCCATCTTCTTTCTTAATTTCAGATATGAAAGACAATTGTCTTTCTTGTTGTATGGAGCTTGCCAGGATTCTACCTGCTTTACCTCCTTGCGTGTAGTATGTGTTCTTTGTTAAGGATATCTTGCGTTTAGCATGTAGGTGTAAAAGGGTCGTCAGTTCTGTCCTCTTGTGTAGAAGTAGTTTGTGGTCCTCTAATGAAGGTATGGTTTGATGCTTACTCTCAAGATATTTAATCTCTTGGGTGAGCTGGGTGACTTTCTGCTCTCTTTCACGTTTCAAGGCTGCGGCTGATCTGATTAATTCCCCTCTATGCACTGCTTTATGGGCTTCCCAGGTCATAATAGGTGTAACATAAATTGCTGGATACCCTTGGACTCAGTATTTATAACTGAGTCTGTTGCCTGATTTGATTTCATATATCTATTTATTTATTTTTATTTTTGATTCACCCTGATAATCACTGCCTAAATATGCCAGTGTTATTCTATAAAGAATTACTAAACACTATGTTTCAATTGATGCTACATTCCTATTTGTTATATAATTACTAATTGAAAGAACGAGTCTGAGAAACTCTGTACTCCTTCTGATACTGTTTGCAACATTATGTCCGAGAAGATTTTATTGTCCTATTTCTTCTACTTGCCTAGTTGTTTCACATCAGCGAATTACATTTATCTATGTGCCGATTTCTACCCGCCCATAATAGGGTTAATTCTCTTTATTCTTTGTCCCTCCCCTCCCAACAACGGTTGATGGAAATATCAACCAATTGAAAGTGAGGGCGGGATATTTAAACGATCACGGTACTCTGACCCGGTTCCCCTGGACGAGCCGAATATCGGCGAAACGCGCGTCGGGATTTTTATTTAATTATTCAATAGCTAGTAATGGAGTTCGAGACTAGGGACTGATAGGAAGTCTTGCTAATACTATTCTCCAGAAAAACTTCTAGCTTAGTGGATATGATTTATCATAGTCGCTCTCATTTCCAGCTGCAGGGACGCTTAGCGAGCAGGATTTTCGTTTAGTAACCGAGGGTGCTTTGAGTCTAGACAGCGATTTACCTGTAAACGTTTTTCTCTAAGCTATTTATCAGCCCAGTTTACTTAACGTTTTCCAGTAGACAGCTGCTCGAGGTCTTTTAATGGCTGGGATGTTTTTCTGCAACTACTAGGAGTTTTACATTAAACTATCTCCAGGGTTGAATATAGGTTATGTTGTGAGGATCTCAATTTTGTTTGGGGGGAATATTATTCAAGTGTGGATTTTTCTCCACTATAAATTATCGTTTTTGTTTTGGTTCTGTTACCCCTCTACCTATAACCACTCATGTTGCCATCAGACTTAGGCAATTGAACCTTATATTAACTATTTAGACGGTCTGTTAATCTCAGCCCCTGTTCTATTCCCTTTTTTTATTTTACATATTTGATACCTTTCTTTTAATGGTTTCATTAAAGGTTATATTTTAACATTTACATAATAACTATATACGTGTGTGTGTGGGTTGCTAACTATATACTAGCTCCATATAGAGAGTTGAGAAGGGAAACTCCTTTTGGTATTTCTCCTCCGTATCTATGGATAACTAGTATATTCTTTTCTGTTCTCCTTTTCACTTGTGTTTCTTATATAAACACGATTTGTGCTTTGTGTCTTCGGAAGTCTGCAAGGGCTATCGATCTTTTTTCAGGGATGTTCAAGCCTCTTGCGTTTTGTGAATGAATGATTATGTTAGACATAGTTAGTCTTGGGCAGTTGGGGTGTTTTAACTTAAGGGGGTTGGGGCTTACCGAGTGGTTGTGGGGGAGGATGGATAACCGGTGAGGGTGTCTCCTATCTTTGTTCTTGTTAGTTATTTCAATTATATTTTATGTGGGTACCGATGTGATGGTGCAGTGCGAGTCTGTGATGACTTTTCAACTTTACCACGCTTTAGGTCCTATGTTCACTTTGAGTGGTTGGGTATGTCACCCATCTGGGTCAGATCTGCGTCTACGCGTCTGGTAACTATGTCGATCCAGGTGGTTCAAGAGGGAAAGCGTCCCTCTAGGGTTTGAGATCTTGGTTCTCCAAGTCATAGTCTGCGAACACAGATAACATGCAACAATAATACAAATGGGTAGGTAAATAATAACACTGTGTAACAAGTTTTCGGTATATCTGCAATACTCTTCCATATGTGTGATAACAGTCTTTCGGGCGAAAGGACCGGTATCTCTGTGTACCTTGTTCTGAGGTATTTATGTGTCTCGCGATAAGAGGTAAAGAGGAAAGTGGGTTTCAGGCAAGGGTCCGGGATTAGGTTAAGAGAGAGGGGGGAAAGGTGGGTCGGGACGGATGACTGAAAGGTAGAAGGTTAAAGGGATTTTCCCCTGAGGGGAATTTGGTTCAGTCTCAATGCTAGAGAGAGACCCTAAAGGTATTTGGGGTTGTGGGCTAGGGCATATGCCTTGGACCCTAGGTAACAATCCTAATGTGTGTCTTGTCTTTTGTAGAAATAAAAATATGAAATCTTGCGCTTTGCTGGGGCAAGATTTTGGAGCAGTAAGATTTACCAGTGGAGGTTCTGGTTGGCTCCTTAGTGTTGCGGTAATAACAATTTCTGTACATCCCTGTAACTATAAGTTTATTCATAATTTTTTCCTTTTTTTACTTTTGGTAGCATGTGGTTAGTAACAAATTTACATACCATGATATCCACTAGGATTGACTTGGATTTTTTGTGGATGGTTACATCTATACAAAGCCAATATCAATGGGCTTTGTATAGATAGGCTTATGCATCGCAGTTAGATATTACGTGGTTTGGATGCTGACAGGTTGTTGGTTCGCCTGTTAAATCGTGGCAAGGGCATAGACATGTCAACGAATAGGTATACTGGAGGAGGTAAGAGGGACTTGTACCTTTTGGGGTTAGAGTGTATTTAGGTTGGCCATTGTGTCAGTAGATGCACTGTTCTCCTCAGGTAAATATGAGGAACAGTTTCAGACTCAATCCCGAGCATGATTTGAGCAAAACGTCCCTTAGACCCTGAGGTCCAAGGTGAGTCTCGGAATTTAGACCAGTCCCATTAATCTGGCTTGCCCTAGGGTGTATATTAGGGTTTGTCTATTTGATTGTTATGTAGTGTAGGGCCCATTGGCGTGTTTGGAAGAATGCATAGCCTAAAACCACAGTACCCTTAGTACAGGGTTTCCATTTCCTTCAGGGTTAGTATAAGAGAGATGGATAACCACTATCAAACCTGTAACATTTAGAATACCTACAGTAATAAAACCGCAGTGGAAACACTATTATCAACAATATGAGCTCTTACATTGCAATGACATTTCTGCAATTGTACATTTCCACATTTAAACTTAAAAATCATTCGGCATACACACGTGGACAAACGACCTGCTTTCGTGGTATCTCTAGTCCACCCTGTGTAGGGCTACAACAGTTTATCAGCATGTAAAGAGTTGCTGGTAAGCTTGATGTTGGTTGCTTGATATACCAGGGACAGTTCTGGTGTCGGTGGATCTGAGTCTGTTCAGCCAGTAGGGAAAGAGTCGTCTCCGGTGTGTGTGGGCTGATGAGTAGGAGATGCGTGTGTGGGTGCCGCGACTGAAGTTGTGATAGTGGGAAGCGGTCCATTACAGGGGTCGTAGTGAGTTAGATTTGTTGAGGTTGGCGCGGATGAGAGTCTTTAGGCTGTAATCTCTGATGGTTGTAGTTGCTAGGAGTTCCTTCTTGTCTTTGGTTTGGAGACAAGAATCTCTGTTCGTTTTGCCTCTTTTTTTGCCAGTGTGGACCATTTCTGGCGCTGGGAAGATTGTAGTGTGTCTTGATTCGGTAAAGGAGAGTTCCAGTCAAAGATTGGAGTGTCTGAGAGATCCAGGGCCCTGAGGAAAGATGGTACGTCCAGGACAGAGGATATAGAGTGAACATTTCCCTTGGTCGATACAATCAGGGCAAATGGGAACCCCCACCTATATCTTATGTTGCGACTTCTTAGTAGCTCCATTATAGGCTTGAGGGCCCTCCTCGCCTGAAGGGTATACCATGACAGGTCTGGGAAAATCTGTATTGGGCTGCCGTGGAAGAGCAGTGGTTGCGTGGTGTCTCTTAGGGCTTTTACTATGTTGTCTTTAATAGTGAAGTAATGCAGCCTGCAAATGATGTCTCTCGGTGCATCTTGGGTCAGACCTCTTGGGCGAAGTGATCTGTGTGCTCTGTCAAGCAGTATTAGGTTCTCGTTAGGTGCTCCTAGTATAAGGTTGAAGAGTTCCGTGAGTAGCATGTTGATGTCTTCGCCTTGGGTCTCCGGGATCCCCCTAATTCGCAGATTGTTTCTGTGCCCTCGGTTGTTGAGGTCATCTATGTGCCACTGTGTTGATGACATGGATTGAATGTGGGAGTCTAATGTTGTTGCTATGTTGGTCACTTGGGCTTGTAGCACGTCCCTTTCTTCTTCCAGATCAGGGACCCGAAGGTTAAGTTGTTGAACGTCAGAGCCCATCTCTTCCATTTTGGTTTGGAAGGAGGCTTCAATTTTGCCCAGCATTTGCTGTATGTCGGCCTTTGAGGGTAGGTTTCTTATTAATTGCCTGATGTCTGTGTCATCATTCATTTTAATTTGCGATTCTTTAATCTCTTGAGACTGATATTCTCTTGATTCCTCTCTTTCTTCAATTTTTTGAATTCTTAAATTTAGTGTAGAGAGGTCCAATTTAATTTACGTCTTTTTTTTTATTTATTATTTTTTTTATAAAATAATTTATTGGGTTTTATATAGATAGTACATATGTGATACCTCAGAGATACGATAGTAGTACATTGTTAAACAGGTAATAGGCAAATATATACAGTTGGTGTTACACTTGCGGAACACTTTGCGGAACAATTGATACAGTTTATGATGCCGTTTCTTCCGTGTTCATGAGCTTGTTGTAATCATTCAGGTTTGCAATAAGAAATTATCAACATCATTAACAATAACAGTTTTAGGGTATCATGCGCTCCTCATTATATTATTTTGCTTACATTTGCTCGTCCTCTAAGGCTCTTTAGTGTAGTATGGGGATTGGTGCCCAGTGTCGTCTTTGCCTCACAATGGAGCTGTCGCATATGTCGACATCCCTATGTAACCATCATATCTCCCCAATAATTGAGATAGTATATGTAAAGAATGTAAGAACTTAAGAAGAGGGGGGTGGGGAGGGGAAACAGAACCGGATGGGAGAAGGGAAGGAGGGAGGGGAAGAAACATAGAAACATAGAATGTGACGGCAGATAAGAACCATTCGGCCCATCTAGTCTGCCCAGTTTTCTAAATACTTTCATTAGTCCCTGGCATTATCTTATAGTTAGGATAGCCTTATGCCTATCCCACGCATGCTTAAACTCCTTTACTGTGTTAATCTCTACCACTTCAGCTGGAAGGCTATTCCATGCATCCACTACCCTCTCAGTAAAGTAATACTTCCTGATATTATTTTTAAACCTTTGTCCCTCTAATTTAAGACTATGTCCTCTGGTTGTGGTAGTTTTTCTTCTTTTAAATATAGTCTCCTCCTTTACTGTGTTGATTCCCTTTATGTATTTAAATGTTTCTATCATATCCCCCCTGTCTCGTCTTTCCTCCAAGCTATACATGTTAAGATCCTTTAACCTTTCCTGGTAAGTTTTATCCTGCAATCCATAAACCAGTTTAGTAGCCCTTCTTTGAACTCTCTCTAAGGTATCAATATCCTTCTGAAGATATGGTCTCCAGTACTGTGTACAGTACTCCAAGTGAGGTCTCACCAGTGTTCTGTACAATGGCATGAGCACTTCCCTCTTTCTACTGCTAATACCTCTCCCTATACAATCAAGCATTCTGCTAGCATTTCCTGCTGCTCTATTACATTGTCTGCCTACCTTTAAGTCCTCAGAAATAATCACCCCTAAATCCCTTTCCTCAGATGTTGAGGTTAGGACTCTATCAAATATTCTGTACTCTGCCCTTGGGTTTTTACGTCCAAGATGCATTATCTTGCACTTATCCACATTAAATGTCAGTTGCCACAACTCTGACCATTTTTCTAGTTTACCTAAATCATTTGCCATTTGGCTTATCCCTCCTGGAACATCAACCCTGTTACATATCTTAGTATCATCCGCAAAAAGACACACCTTACCATCAAGACCTTCTGCAATATCACTAATAAAAATATTAAAGAGAATGGGTCCAAGTACAGATCCCTGAGGTACCCCACTGGTGACAAGCCCAAGCTTCGAATATACTCCATTGACTACAACCCTCTGTTGCCTGTCACTCAGCCACTGCCTTACCCATTCAACAATATTGGAATCCAAACTCAAAGATTGCAGTTTATTGATAAGCCTTCTATGTGCAACAGTGTCAAAAGCCTTACTGAAATCTAGGTAAGCAATGTGTCACGATACCTTACCTGTCATCCTCGGACCCACGCAGTATAGCATCCTCCTTCACTGAGCGGCACGGCACCTCTGACGCCGGCCGCTCACTCAGAGCGGAATTTCTAACTTCGGCGCATGCGCGCCACTGCCGTCGGCTGGAAGCCGACAGAATCATGACGCAACCACGCACCCGGACCTTTTGGGGGCGTGGTTTTAAAGCAAAACACACCACACTATAAAAGGGCTGTCTTGACAGCAGTAAGACGCCCTAGTGTGGTTCTTGCTAGTTCCCTTAGTGCTCTTTATGTTTATTGGTATTCTCTCCTGGTATTTGACTTCTGGCTACTCTATTTGACTATTCTACTCTCTGGTTCCCTGTACTTTGGCTTGTTAATCGTTATTCCGTCTTCTGTTATCCCTTGACCTCTGGCTATCCCATTTGACTACTCTAACGTGAGCCCGGCCATTCTAAGGTCCGGTATACGTTCTATAGTTAGGTTGCACTCTGCGTGAAGGGGTCACTGTCGTGACATTACACTAGGGCCATGGACCCTGCAGGTGTTAACCCTCTTGGGCTTGGTGCGGACAATAGGTTTGAGGAGCTGGACCATCGTATGGACCAGATCGCCCTCGCCGTACAGACCTTAATTAACCGCACTGCTTATCTCCAGCCGGAGGAGCAGACTCCTAGTCTGAGACCCCAAGAACATCCCATGGAAGTACTACCTACAGGTACTTCCAATCAGGCTACAGCACCTCTCAGGTATGGGGGTGATCCTAACGGATGCAGGGGGTTCCTAAATCAGATAAGCATATATTTTGAACTCCATCCTAGAGCTTACCCTACCGATAGAGCTAAGATTAGGTATATTATAACCCTGTTAGTAGATAAGGCTTTAACCTGGGCTAATCCCTTGTGGGAGAATGACAACCCCATAGTCTTTAATTACACTAACTTTGTTGCAGCTTTCAGGAGAACTTTTGATACCCCAGGCAGAAAGACTAACGCTGCCAAATCCTTATTGCGTTTAAGACAAAATACCCGTTCTCTAGTAGATTATGCCTTGGAATTCCGTACTTTAGCTGCAGAAGTCAGATGGAACGAACAAGCATTCGTAGATGTGTTCCTGAATGGAGTATCTGATAGAATCCTAGATGAAGTGGCCACAAGAGATTTACCAGATACTCTAGAGGAGCTAATAACATATTTAGCTCATATTGATGAACGTCTTAGGTACAGGCAGAACACCAGAGAGAGACCTAGGAGAGTACCGGAACGTCTTGCTCTAACCTATCCCTCGTCCGAAACCCCTCCAGAACCCATGCAATTAGGGGCTACAAGATTGTCTGAGACAGAGAGACAATACCGTAGGAGGGAAGGTTTATGTTTGTATTGTGGCAGGAAGGGACATACACGAGTGAATTGTCCTAACCGGCCGGAAAACTCTCGCACCTAAGTTCACAAGGGGGACAGGCCTTGGGTGTTATGTGTATGTCCTCCTTCAATGATAAAAAAGATCTCCGGCTTCTTCTACCTATTACTTTAGAATGGGAGGGAAAGAAAATATCCACCCTTGCTTTAATTGATTCTGGGGCTGCTGAGAATTTTGTAGATCTCTCATTCGGGCAGAAAAATACCCTTCCATTCCAAAAAAGATCGGCACCCTTGGCCGTTGAGGCCATAGATGGTAGACCATTATCGATACCTCTTATTACCCAGGAGACCATTCCTCTAGTATTATCTACAGGTCTTCTTCATAGGGAGGTTATCATTCTGCAACAGATAACATCTCCTATTTTTCCTGTAATACTTGGGTTTCCTTGGTTAGTCCAGCATAATCCGTCGATTGACTGGGAAAAGAAGGAGATCATTAAGTGGGGAGATTCTTGTCACAGTAAATGCATTACTCCGATTAAACCAGTAGGCTTAATCAATATACCTACTATGGAACCATTGACTACCCAAATACCCAACCAATATATTGACCTTAAAGATGTCTTTGAACCTAAAGAGGCAGAAAAGTTACCTCCCCATCGTCCCTATGATTGTCCTATTGAATTGTTGCCTGGTACTATGCCTCCAAGAGGCACGGTTTATCCCCTGTCGATGGCCGAGAATAAAGTATTAGAGGAGTACATTGCCGAGAATTTAAAGAAAGAGTTTATCACTAAATCCTCATCGCCCGCGGGTGCGGGGTTTTTCTTTGTATCTAAGAAAGAAGGGGATTTAAGACCCTGTATTGATTACAGAGGGTTGAATAAGATTACTATCCGTAATGCTTATCCTATTCCCTTAGTGACTGAACTATTTGACAGGTTAAAAGGAGCTACTGTCTTTTCTAAACTAGATTTGCGGGGAGCATATAATTTAATCAGAATAAAAGAAGGGCATGAATGGAAGACTGCTTTTAATACTCGTTATGGTCATTATGAGTATCGAGTTATGCCCTTCGGCTTATGCAACGCTCCAGCAGTCTTTCAGGACTTCATCAATGATGTGTTGCGAGACTTTTTACAAATGTTTGTAATCGTATATTTGGATGATATCCTGATTTATTCTAAAAACATAAACGAACACTATGAACATGTCAGATTGGTTCTTTCAAGGTTATTAGAGAATGGTCTCTATTGTAAATTGGAGAAATGTTTGTTCCACAAGGAAGAAGTGCATTTCCTGGGATATATCATTTCTAGTACGGGTTTCCAAATGGAGCCGAAAAAGTTAGAAGCCATTCAGCAATGGCCCTTACCAGTTGGACTCAAAGCAATCCAACGCTTCCTGGGGTTTGCCAATTACTATAGAAAATTCATAAAAGGATTCTCTTCAATAACAGCCCCTATTACTGCTATGACTAAGAAGGGAAGAAATCACAGGGAATGGTGTACTGAAGCTAAAAGAGCTTTTGATTTATTGAAAGAAGCCTTTTCCTCAGCACCAGTATTAAGACACCCTGATCCTTCTCGTCCTTTCATACTGGAAGTAGATGCATCCGAGTCAGGGATAGGAGCAATACTATCTCAAAGACCTTCGGATGATCAACCATTGCATCCTTGTGGGTTTTTTTCAAAAAAATTAACGGAAACTGAGAAGAGATACGATATAGGGGAGAGAGAGTTGTTGGCAATTATTTCTGCCCTTAAAGAATGGCGATACTTGCTTGAAGGGTCACCCATCCCTGTTACCATTTTTACAGATCATAAAAACCTCTCTTACTTCAGTGAAGCCAAGAAAATGTCTGACAGACAAGTACGTTGGTCTTTATACCTCAATCGTTTCAATTATGTTGTTACATACAGGCCAGGGTCAAAAAATACTAAGGCGGATGCTCTATCCCGCCAATATGAACCTGTTACTTCTTCCAATGAAGTTATGTCCTCTTTAATCCCTCATAATCGTATTGTAGCAACTGTCTTTGCTAAAGTCTCATCGGGATTAATAGAGGAGATCTCTACATTCCAAGATCGTACTACCTTGACTGTTCCTCAAGGAAAACTATATGTGCCATTAACCTATCGGAATAAAGTATTATCCCTCATGCATGACTCCAAAATGGCAGGGCATCAAGGGATACATAAAACCACATCATTGCTGGCGGAACGATTCTGGTGGCCTTCCTACAAAAAGGATGTGCGTGAGTTTGTCCTTGCTTGTAATATTTGTTCCACTACAAAATCACCTAAGGGTCGTCCTATAGGACTCCTTATGCCCTTACCTGTTCCAGAGACTCCATGGTCAAGTATTGCTATGGATTTCGTAGTAGACCTACCCCCTTCTAAGAACTACACTGTCGTATTAACGATAATTGACAGATTCTCCAAGATGTCTCATTTGGTTCCTCTTTATAAATTACCTACATCATCTGAACTGGCGTATATATTTATAAAAGAAGTGGTCCGTTTACATGGGGTACCCCAAGATATTGTCTCTGATAGAGGGCCTCAATTTATTTCTCGTTTCTGGAAATCATTTTGTGGACAGTTAGGTATCAACCTTAACCTTTCCTCTTCTTATCATCCCCAATCTAATGGGGTTACAGAAAGGATGAACCAATGCCTGGAACAATACATCCGTTGTTTCACTTCGGTTCATCAAGATGACTGGGCGGACCTGTTACCATGGGCAGAATTTGCTCACAATCATCATATCCATGAATCCACTTTACACAGCCCGTTTTTTATTAATTATGGGTTTAATCCTACAACTTTACCGAGTTCCATTCATTCTACCGGAGTGCCAAGTGTAGATGACACCGTTAGGAACATGAGGGAGACTTGGTTAGGGGTTAAACAAATATTGACTCAAAGGGCTAGTGTGTACAAAGCCAATGCGGATAGGCATCGGAAACCTGCTCCCACGTTCATGATCGGGGATAAAGTGTGGTTAAGTACCCGTAACATTAGACTTAAGGTCCCATCTATGAAATTCGCTCCCAGATTCATTGGTCCATTTCAGGTTCTCAAGCGTATCAACCCTGTTTGTTACAGTCTTCGTTTGCGCTCTAATATGAAAATACCGAATTCGTTCCATGTCTCACTTCTCAAACCATTAATTTGTAATCGGTTTACTCGTAATACCCCTCCTCCTCTTCCTGAAGTTGTGGAGGGACAAAACGAATATGAGGTGAGGTCTATTTTGGATTCTCGTTTTTCTAGGGGTAAACTTCAATACCTTTTAGACTGGAAGGGTTATGGACCTGAGGATCGTTCGTGGGTGGACGCTTCTGATGTGCACGCCCCCCGCCTGATTCGTTTATTTGAAAGGAGGCGTTCTAACCGCCCTGGGGGCGGTCCTTGTGGGGGGGGGTACTGTCACGATACCTTACCTGTCATCCTCGGACCCACGCAGTATAGCATCCTCCTTCACTGAGCGGCACGGCACCTCTGACGCCGGCCGCTCACTCAGAGCGGAATTTCTAACTTCGGCGCATGTGCGCCACTGCCGTCGGCTGGAAGCCGACAGAATCATGACGCAACCACGCACCCGGACCTTTTGGGGGCGTGGTTTTAAAGCAAAACACACCACACTATAAAAGGGCTGTCTTGACAGCAGTAAGACGCCCTAGTGTGGTTCTTGCTAGTTCCCTTAGTGCTCTTTATGTTTATTGGTATTCTCTCCTGGTATTTGACTTCTGGCTACTCTATTTGACTATTCTACTCTCTGGTTCCCTGTACTTTGGCTTGTTAATCGTTATTCCGTCTTCTGTTATCCCTTGACCTCTGGCTATCCCATTTGACTACTCTAACGTGAGCCCGGCCATTCTAAGGTCCGGTATACGTTCTATAGTTAGGTTGCACTCTGCGTGAAGGGGTCACTGTCGTGACACAATGTCTACTGCACCACCCTGATCTATAATTTTAGTTACCCAATCAAAAAAATCAATAAGATTAGTTTGGCATGATCTCCCTGAAGTAAACCCATGTTGTCTCTGATCTTGAAATCCATGTGTTTTTAGATGTTCAACAATCCTATCCTTTAACATGGTTTCCATCATTTTCCCCCACTACTGAAGTAAGGCTTACTGGCCTATAGTTGCCCGACTCCTCCTTATTACCTTTCTTGTGAATGGGCACAACATTCGCTAACTTCAAATCTTCTGGGACTACTCCTGTTAACAATGATTGGTTAAATAAATCTGTTAATGGTTTTGCTAGTACACCACTAAGCTCTTTTAATAGCTTTGGGTGTATTCCATCAGGTCCCATTGACTTATTTGTCTTTACTTTTGACAGTTGAAATAGAACCTCTTCCTCTGTAAACTCACATGTAATAAATGACTAATTTATCCTTTTTTTTAACAGAGGTCCCTTTCCTTCATTTTCAGCTGTAAATACCGAACAAAAATATTCATTGAGGCAGTCAGCTAGACCTTTATCCTCATCTACATACCTTCCTTCTTTTGTTTTTAATCTAACTAATCCTTGTTTTACTTTTCTTTTCTCATTTATGTATCTAAAAAAAGTTTTGTCCCCCTTTTTTACTGACTGTGCTATTTTCTCTTCTGTGTGTGATTTGGAAGCTCTTATAACTTGCTTAGCCTCTTTCTGCCTAATCTTATAGGTCATTCTGTCTTCCTCACTCTGGGTTTTTTATAATTACTAAATGCTAACTTTTTGTTTTTTACTATTTTGGCCACATCTGCGGAGTACCACAGTGGTTTCTTGAATTTTTTGCTTTTACTGACAAGCCTAATGCAATTTTCTGTTGCCTTCAGTAGTGCAGCTTTTAAATAATCCCATTTATTTTGGACTCCATTTAAGTTGCTCCAGTCTGATAATGACTCCTTTACACATATTCTAATTTTAGAAAAGTCTGTTTTTCTAAAGTCTAAAACTTTTGTTTTTGTGTGGTGTGACTCAGTCACTGTTCTTATATTAAACCACACTGACTGATGATCACTGGATCCTAAACTTTCACCTACAGTAATATCTGATACCAAATCTCCATTTGTTAACACTAAATCTAGTATGGCCTCTTTACGAGTTGGCTCCTCTACGACTTGTTTTAGAGACAATCCCAGTAGGGAGTTTAGAATATGTGTGCTTCTGGCACAAGTAGCTATTTTTGTTTTCCAATTCACATCAGGAAGATTAAAGTCACCCATGGTGATAACTTCCCCCTTCATTGTCATTTTAGCTATTTCTTCAACTAGTAGATTATCTAACTCTTCAATTTGTCCTGGGGGCCTATAAATCACACCTACACGAACTACTGTGTGATTACCAAATTCTAACGTAACCCAAATGGACTCTATGTTCGTCTCACTAACCTTTATTAGGCTAGATTTTATGCTATCCTTCACATACAGGGCCACCCCTCCCCCTTTCTTGCCTTCCCTGTCTTTTCTATATAAAGAGTACCCTGGTATTGCTATGTCCCAGTCATTTTTTTCATTATACCATGTCTCAGTAACAGCGACTAAATCTACACTATCAGTTGCCATTATTTGAAGGTCAGTCCTGTTAGTCCCATCGTTGCAGTTCTGCACGACGGTTAGATGGTGATGAAGGTTAGGTAGCGGTGATAGGTTGGCCAGTGATGACGGACTGTGTATACCACTTGTCCCATGATTGCCATGCTGTCACCCAGTATTGTTGTGGTGATCTTAACTTCCGGGCTTCTGTTTCGTATCTTTTGGTCATTTGTATTGCACTTATACATTGCGGTAGGTCTGCAGGCTGTGTTTTTAGCCACTTTTTGCTAATGGCTGCCAGAGCGGCAACAATCACGTGATACATTAAATATTGCAATGTTTTTGTGTAAGTGAGTTGCATAATTAGTAGTAAGTATGTTTCAGGGGTATGTGGAGGTGTTTTCCCTATCAGTGCTGTGATCATGGTTGAGATTGCTCCCCAAAATGTTTGGATTAGAGGGCAAGCCCACCAAATGTGGATCATTGTCCCTTTGTCCCGTAGGCATCTCCAGCATACTTCTGGTTTGGTCCATTTTATGTAGCCTAGAGGGTACCATGTGCCAGCGGTATAATACTTTCCTACATGTTTCAACATGGGCCGTGTTGAGTGTGAGGTGTTTGTGTGCTCGTAGTAATTTAGGCCGCGCCTCAGTGGGTATGGTGCATTTCATGTCTGTTTCCCATGCCGTCATAAATTTCAGTGTCCCTATTTTATCTCCGTTCATGAGTGTATTGTAT
Organism: Pelobates fuscus; assembly: GCF_036172605.1. Lineage (NCBI taxonomy): Eukaryota > Metazoa > Chordata > Amphibia > Anura > Pelobatidae > Pelobates > Pelobates fuscus. The sequence continues at coordinate 93,957,501 of NC_086324.1, read as the reverse complement.
AGGAAGGATAAACTCTTTTGTGGTGGTTTTGGTGCCGGGCATGCTTTCTCTAGTTCAGCTATAATATTGTCATGTGAGGGTCTGTTATTTCGTCTAGCCCATTTTGCCACCCAGGAGCTCATCTGTAGGTATGAGAAATAGGAGTGGGAGGGGAGGTGGAATTTTTGTTTCAAAGACTCAAAAGTGTCAATATTATCTCCGTTCATCACGTTGGATATTGAGGTAACTCCTCGTGTATGCCATATGCCCCAGTTAAAGCCAGGGATTAGAAGCCCCAATGCCTGGATTCGCAACGCTGGTGATGTGTATGGTGCAGGGCAATGTTTTTTTATTAGTTTGTCCCATGCTTGGAGGGACGCCTCAGTTGTTGGACACATATCTTTAAATTTCGGTCTTTGGTGTTTCGGTATCCAAGCTAAGGCAGCGAGTGGAATGCCACCCGTCTGATCAGTTTCTATATGGCTCCAAGGGGGTGGGTTACCGTGCGTCCCCCCTCCCCCCCTGACATGCAATTCCCGTTGTTGTCTTCCACCCCACCCGGAAGTGCCCATCTGCGGTAGGCGCAGCACAAACCTCCCGTCCCGCCGCAAATGGGAACCCACCAAGCTGCACTCTCGACACTCCCTCCCCATCGTCGTATTACATGTAGTTGATTAGGTTGAAGCCCGTCCGCCCAACCTCCATGTGGCTCGTTGCTTGGAGTTGGTACTCCCAATGAATTAAGAGAGATCCGGGGCGGCGGCCTAATGAGGGACCCCATCCCAGTCTCGCTTTCGCCAGGGCGAGGCCCCCGCCAACCGCCACTGCTCTGCGTGTGCTTCGTAGCAGGGGGAAGCTAGGCCCCGGCCCAGCGCCGCGCCATCGCGGTCCACTGGAATTTTGGGTCCCCCCACGGCCACCCAGTCCCCGCCCTCTGGCTATGGAGGCTGTGCGGTATCCCAATCCACGAGTACCCGTCACGGTTGCCCCGGGTCAGCAGGTCCGCGAGGTCCGCACTAGATATCATGAATTAGGTGTCTCCCTGTCCCTATTGGGGTGCAATGTCCGCCCCGTTTCTCCATCCCACCCGGTACTGCACATCTGTATTAGCAGAATGTAAGCCCATGTCATGCCAGAAATAGGAGGATACACCGTACATTCCCGTTCTTCCCTCTACCTCTTCACCCCCCATGCATGTATTTGAGTCTGTTCTTAAACTTTCAAGATCCCATGTGTTCCGCTGTGTAAAGTGGGCCCTCCTACCGGGCTATGGGAAAGCACTAGGCGGCATCTGGCCGAAAGGCCTCACCCCAATCGCGCACACACCGGGCCTAGGCCCCTGCATGTCGCCACTGCTCTGCGCGCGCCTTGTTGCAGGGCGCAGCTAGGCCTTGGCCCGGTGCCACGCGGCCCCGGGTCAGCGGATGTCTAGGTCATAGTAAGCCACTTGGTGTCTATGTTTTCGAGAGGAAGGTTTCTCGAAGTACTGGCTCACGTCTACCTGTCTCAATTCCCCCCGAGCCAGCGAACCCTTGGGGCCCGAGGGGCTCGTGGCGTATTTCAGGGATTATGGGCTTCCCAATCTCTTACGGTGTACAGTGACCGCCACATTCCCACCCCCCACCCGGCATTGCATATCTGCAGCAGTTATGGCATAAACCTCATACTATATCTTAAATAGGAAGACATATATCATACATGCCCATTCCTCCCACCACCCCTTCATACCACATTTAGTTCGTTAGGTTAGTGTCCATCCGCCACAGTCCTGAGTGATCCGTTATGGGGAGTTTGTGTTTTCATTTGGCATGGGGGAGTCCCGGGCTTTGACCAGGAGGCCTCATTTGGCATGGGGGAGTCCCGGGGTTCTGACCAGGAGGCCTCGCACGGGTCCCGGCGCCTCCATCCCTCTCCGGCCTCACTCGCACAGAGCCGAGGCCCCCGCCAGCCGCCACTGCTCTGTGCACGCTTCGTTACAGGGGGCAGCTAGGCCCCGGCCCAGCGCCGCACAGCCATGGGTCAGTGGAGGTCCTGGTAATGTGGGGGGCACATAGCCTCCACGTCCAGGAGAGGAGGGCCGCACAGGTCCCGATCCATATCAAACTGTCCCGGTTACCTTTGAGCCAGTGAGTCAACTGGCTTAGTGTCTCTTTTGCGTTTTTTTCTTCCAATCAGTAGGGAGCTGTTCAGGAGATGAGGCCGCCGAGGCCGGTTTGTTGTCAGCGATTCCCCAGACTTGTAATTTCGTAAGGCCTTCTCCTGGTGAGTATAGTACGGTGGTTTCTCCATCCCTGGTAACGATGATCTTGGTGGGGAAACCCCACCTATAGCGCACTCCATGGGTTCTCAGCGCACTTGTGACCTGCTGGAATTCCCTCCGTTTCTGGAGGGTCGCGGAGGAGAGATCAGCATATATCTTAACTGTAGGGTAGTCGTCCGGCGGGGTAGTTCGCAGCCTTGTTCCTTGTTTGTGATCTCCTCCGGGACCCCCCTAGGTCCTTGTTTGTGATCTCCTCCGGGACCCCCCTAAGTCGCAAGTTGTTGCGGCGGGACCGGTCCTCTAAGTCCGCCATCTTCTCCTCCATCAGGTGAACCTTGTTAGCCAATTGTTCCACGTGCGTGGCTAAGTCGTTGTGGGCTGTGGCGAATTCATCGCACTTGTCCTCCACATGCGACGTTCTTTTGCCCAATTCTTGTAAATCCTTTCTCAAGGAGTCTGCTGTATGTTGCCACGTGGATATCAGTTTGCTTGAAAGTTTTTCCATGGCCTCCGTGAGGTCCGCTTTGGTGATTTGCGAGGTTTCTGTGGGAGTTCCCGGTCCGCAGCTCGGTATGCCGTCATCGGAATCTAAGTCACTCGGGGCCTTTGCGGCCTGCACGGTCGCGGCATTGGGAGTTTGTTTGGAGCAGAAAAATTTGCTTTTATCTGGATTTGCCGTGTTCTTGGTGCTTTAACGTTGTGACATTTTGCTGTTCTGAGGTCCGATGCAGCTTTCTTGTAAGTTGATTAAGTTAGATTAGGAGCCCATGTGCCAGAGCAAGAGTTCTAAGCGTCCAGCTTGCTCCGTTGGTAGCCACGCCCCTATTTACGTATTTTTTAATGTCATTTAAGACATCTTCTAAACATGATTTTAAGAAACTTGGGTTACTGTGTCTTTATCTCGTGCGATTGCAGGTGAGCTAGTTAAATATGCAAGAGAGTATTCTGAGTTCAGGTTTTCCTAATTATCTTGGTTTTCCTGTTGTAGAAAAAATGAAGAAAGCCTTTTTTTTCCTGCTTCTGGCCTTTCTTGTCAGTTTTCGCTGCCACCTTGCTTTCTTGTGTCCTTTTTGAAGTCATTTTAAAACAGTTGTTGGTAGCTAAATTATATCTTAAGCTTTTTGATAATAAACTTTAGATATCCACTACTTTATCTACATTGTAAATACTTGCTTTCTCTCTTGATATATTGTTGCAAATCTCCAAGCAATACAATTCATTTTTTGTTTAACCCCTTCAGGACGGAGTCAATAGTGCACGTTCTGATCAAAACAAAATGTAAACAAAAACTGGAATTTGCGCTATATGTCTGTTCAACCGTAGTTCCCCTCTTTCAAATTATATGCACCCACACTTATTATATATCATTTTGTTCAGGAGAAACAGGGCTTTAATCTATCATTAACTATTCATATATGGAACATAATTTATTATGAATAAAATAAAAAAAAAGGTGAGAAAATAAGATTTTTTTTTTAAATTTGTATTTCCGTCTGCCATTTTAGCTGTGAATGTCATAATACTGTTAGGTTTTACTGCAAAAAAATGCGCATATTTGTAATCAGCGATGTCTCACGAGTACAACAGTAACCCCCATTAACAGGTTTTATGGTGTTTTGGAAAGTTACAGGGTCAAATATAGAACGTTCTATTTTCAAATTGAAATTTTCCAGATTAGTAATGTTACCTTTGAGACGGTGTGGTAGCCCAGGAAAGAGAATTACCCCCATAATGGCATACCATTTGAAAAATTAGACAAGCCAAGGTATTGAAAGTGGGGTATGTTTAGTCTTTTTTAGTAGCCACTTAGTCACAAACACTGGCCAAAATTAGCAATCATATTTGTTTTTGTGTGAAAAAAGCAAAAAACTAATATTTGGCCAGTGTTTGTGACTAAGTGGCTACTAAGAAAGACTGGACATACCCCACTTGCAATACCTCGGGTTGTCTACTTTTGCAAATGGTATGCCATCATGGGGGTAATTCTCATTCCTGGGCTACCATACGCTCTCAAAGGCAACATAACCAATCTGGCAAATTTCAATGTGAAAAAAATGAAATGCAAGCCTTATATGTGACTCTCTAACTTTCCAAAACACCATAAAACCTGTACATGGGGGGTACTGTTATTCTCGGGAGACTTCATTAAACACAAATATTAGTGTTTTAAAACCGTAAAACATATTACAACAATAATATAGACCATAAAAGTGCCGTTCGCTTGTAAAAAATGCGAAAAACGTCACTTTTACTTAAAATATCATTGTTGTAATACAATTTACCAGTTTGAAACACTAATATTTGAGTTCAGTGAAGTCTCCCGAGTAAAACAGTACCCCCTATGTACAGGTTTTATGGTGTCTTGGAGAGTTACAGGGTCAAATATAGTGCTTGCGAATTAAATTCTCTGCACTTTCTCCCTGTGTTGTCAGGCATGTCAATCAAATTTTAATTAATCAAATCACATAATTACGTTAAAAGATTATTTAAATATACACGTAGAATTTTAATATATATGCATTTATAGGTATTTAAATTATACGTGTATACTAATGTAATCTTTTCTGTAATTATATGTATTTATATATATATATATATTTGCGGTTATTTGTATTTTATACAACGATAGATATATATAGAATGTCATTCTAAGTGTATTTTGTTACCGATATATATATATTAATAACAAAATACAGTTAGAATGAAATTACATATGCATATATAATTTATATTAAATTTTGTTTCAATATTTTATTTATTTATTTATTTTATTATTTTATTTATTTATTATTTTAATTATACGAATTTATATATAATATATATATGTACATCTATTATATATATAATATATATACATATTATATATATGTAACGTCATTCTAAGTGTATTTTAATATTAATTTATATACTTATATTAATATTAAAATACACGTTGCATGACGTTACATATATATAATATGTATATATATTATATATATAATATATATACATATTATATATATATTAAAATATATTTAATTTATTTTTAAACATGTTTATTTTATTTTTTTTACACCTCCTACCAGCAGGGGGACTGTCTGATATTTCAAACAGTCCCCCTGCTGGCAGATCCATAGCCAGCTATAGGGGGCCATGTGATCGCTCTTTGAGAGCGATCACATGGCCCCCGGGGGCCTCATTTGCCGGAGGGGGGCTGCCTGGGCTCTCAGGCAGCCCCCAGAAGAGGATCGCGGCGGAGGTGAGTAGTTGCTGGCTCCTGGGGGCTTAAACCGTTACGGCGTTCCATGCCGCCGCAACGGCTTTAAAGCCCATTTAAAGCGCGACGGCATGGAACGCCGTAACGGCGTTAAGGGGTTAATGCTGCATGCTAACTCCTATTACAAGTAATTAAGGACTTTGTTACTTTTGTTTGCTACAACTGTTGCAACTATTCAATCAAAATCTGCAGTTGTGTTTCTTTATCTTATCTAATTTCCCCTGAAACATAACATTGGGTTTGGATACATTATTTATAGACTTTAATTTAACCCCTTAAGGACTCACTGGGTCCCTGCCGATCCCCCGACAGCGGTCGGGGTCCTGAGGTCTGCCTACATAAGACATAAACCATTATTCTAAGTGTATTTTAATTTTAATATATAGAATTAAATATATATTAATATTAAAATACATTTAGAATAATGTTATATATATATATATATATATATATATATATATATATATATATATTTCCTGGCCATATCCATGGCAGCACAACATTGGGTAGCTCCTCCCTATCCCCATTGGACAGGAATAATAATTAAGCCGTATAAGTACCACCTCCTGCCCCTCCTTCCCCAGTCTTTTTTTCCTGTCCTATCCCTAGGACATGTCGGTCTTTTCAGACTGCTAAATTTTTTCTTTTATGGCTTACCTGAGGATTAGTTCCTCTGGCCCTTGGGGAGTTCACCCTCTCTCCCCTGGGAAGTCTCCAGTATACGGCCCTGCGCAAAGGTGTCCCCCTGGAGAAAACCCCTTTAGTGACCGGGGGTTTTCTTTTTCTCTCCATTTTTCCAGTGATGACATGGAAAGGTACATGGAATGCGACTGGTTTCCGGGTTGGTATCCTCCCACCAGGCTCAAGGTAATATTATTTTATTTTACCTGTTGGTTTTCCTTTCTTTTGGAAAGTTTTTTCGTTGAGCGTTCTGGGGTTTCCCTGCATGGCTGTCGGGAACCTCCTGTGCGCCCGCGCGGTGTGTAGGCGTCTCCTGTGCGCCCGCGCGGCGTGTAGCGCCCGCGCGGCGTGTAGGCGTCTCCTGTGCGCCTGCGCGGCGTGTATGGGTCTCCTGGGCGCCTGCGCGGTTCTGGGGACTCTGGGACGCATGCGCGGAATTCGCGCGCAAATCTGGCCGTTTCGCGCGTCTTTTCGGTCATCTGCGCATGCGCGATGACGTCAGACGCCTTCTTAAAGCGCCAGGCCTCCTTTTTTTGTCAATTTGAATTTTCTGCTTCCTGGAGAGTTTCTGGCACCGTTGAGTTCTGTGGATTGTTGATTCTTCGTCTTTTTCTTCTAAAGTAAGTTCTTTTCCTTTCTCTTTTTTCTTTTGTTGGTTTCCTGTAGTTTTTCTTCTGGGTTCTAGTTTCGCTGTTTCATCTGTTATTTATAGATGGATTCGCGCTCAGGATCTAGAGAATCAGAATCTTCTCATCATAGTAGGTCACAATCTAAGCGATATAGGTAAGCCATCCAATTTTGGAATTTATTGATACTTTGATATCTAAAAGAGTGGTAATGTACTAATATTCACGTTTGGTGTATTTCAGTGATAAAAGTACAAAGACTTCAGGATCATCCAAAGGGAAGTCGCCCAAAAGGACGCTGTGTGTATCCTGTGATAACAGAGCCATAGAAGGGAAACGTCTCTGTTCGAATTGTCTCTCAGCAGCCGCTGGACCTTCTCAGTTAACACCAGACTTTAAGCAGCTTATCAAGCATGCAGTTGCCCGGGGCATCAAAGAGGTTGGTAAGACCCACAAGCGACCTAGATATTCTGAGCCGTCAGATTGGTCTCCTGATAACTCGGAGGATGAGTTCATGGACACGGCTTCGCTGAGAGACTTGGCTTTTTCCTCGGAGGAGGATGCTTTGCCTGATCCTGACTTCCTGATACCTGCGGAGGTGGATCATTTGATTGCTCGGGTCAGAGAAACCCTTACTTTGAAAGAGCCCTCGGAGGAGGAACCCTCTACATCTAACCGCTATTTCTCAGATCTTAGAAAGAAAAGAGCGGCTTTCCCTGTGCATACCACTATTAGTGACCTTATTAAAGAAGAATGGTCCAGGTCCGATAGGAGATCCTCTGCAAAAGGGAAATTCTCCAGATTATATCCGTTTGATCCCAAAGATGCTGAAACATGGGATTTTCCACCCAAGGTTGATGCTGCGGTGGTCAGGCTAGCCAAGCGCACTACCCTGCCAGTGGATGATGCAGGCTCCTTCAGGGATCCAATGGATCGTAAGATGGAATACTGCCTGTCTAAGTCCTATGTAGCCTCAGGCACGAGTCTCCACCCTGCCGTTGCTCTCACGTCTGTTTCAAGAGCTATGAAGGTTTGGCTACAGGAGCTGGAAGGGGACATCAAGAGGGGCAGGAGCCGTTCCTCTATTGTTGATGCCCTGAAGGATATGCGTCTAGCGATTGATTTCTCTTCGGAGGCCGCAGTGGATCTGGTGAGAAACCTTGCTAGAAATATGTCCTTCTCGGTTTCCTCCAGGCGGGCGCTCTGGCTCAGATCTTGGGCGGCCGATGCTTCCTCCAAGAATAGTTTGTGTTCTCTGCCATTTCACGGAAACATGTTATTCGGCAAGAATTTGGATGAGTGCATCAAGAGGGCGGCTGAAGGGAATAAAGCCTTTTTACCCCAAGAGAGGAAGTATAAAGGATCCTTTCGCGCCCGGAAAGAGTACCATTCCTTTCGTGACAGTAGGTCCTACAAGCCGGGTAGGGAATACTCCCGATTCCAACCGAGGAGAGGTGCCCCTTCTGGGTACAGAGGAGGCAGGTCTCGCGGGTCGTCTTCCTCTAAGGACCCGAAGAATCTATGACTACGTACGGCCCAAAACCGAAGGTGTCGGGGCTTGTCTTCTCCAATATCTTTCGAGATGGACCATCTCTACAAGCGACGTTTGGGTGCTGGATATTATTCGGAGAGGTTACCTACTAGAATTCTTCAAGCATCCTCCCAACCGATCCTTTCACCTCACAAAATGGCCAGGGGACAGGGAAAAGTGCATGGCTCTACGAAATTTCGTCCATTCCTTGCAGAAGGAGAAGGTCATCGTCCAAGTACCGGCAGGCGAAAGAACTCAAGGATTTTACTCTCACATCTTCTTGACAAGGAAATCCTCAGGGGGTTGGAGACCCATTCTGGATCTGCACAGGCTGAACAAGCATCTGCACATTCGCAGATTCAAGATGGAATCTCTGCAGTCTATAATAAAGGTTGTGTCACCCAACCAATGGATGCTGTCTATAGATCTACTAGACGCGTATTTTCACATACCCATTGCCCGAATCCATCAGAAGTTCCTGAGATTTGCTGTAGAGGAAGGTCATTTCCAGTTCAGGGCCCTCCCCTTTGGACTGAGCACTGCCCCGAGGACGTTTACAAAGGTCCTGGTTGTTCTCATCGCGGAGCTCAGAAAGCAAAACATTGCTATTTACCATTATCTGGACGACGTTTTAATCTTGGGAAACGACGTGGATTCTGTGACATCCCAAGCTATCACCAGCATTCAGTTTCTGCAAGCCCACGGCTGGAAGATCAACACCAAGAAAAGCCACCTCCACCCGACTCAATCTATGGTTTACTTAGGTGCCCATTTCGACACCCTAAAGGGTACTGTCCAGCTCTCATCAGTGAGAATTCTGAAACTCAGAAAGTTATTGAGGAGAATGCTGAATTCCCCGGTTGCCCCTGCAAAGGCGGTAATGAGCCTCCTTGGTTCTATGTCCTCCACAATAGGTCTGACGAGATGGGCTCAGTGGAGGATGAGACCATTCCAGGCCAACTTCCTGAGTCGTTTCTTATCCGGGAACCTGTTCCAGCCCATCAAGCTTCCCCTGAAGGTACGCCATTCTCTGATCTGGTGGCTGAACAGAAAGCACCTAGCCAACGGCTTTCCATTAGGGGATATCGCATGGAGGACCGTGACAACGGACGCCAGCCAGTGGGGTTGGGGCGCTCATTATCTCCACCACTTTGCGCAGGAAGAATGGAATTTCAAGACAAGCGAGGTTCATTCCAATCTGCTGGAACTTCTGGCTGTCCTCAAAGCTTTGAAACACTTCTCGACCCAGCTCAAGGGTCAATGGGTAAAGATAAGGACGGACAACTCCACCGTAGTGTCCTATGTCAATCACCAAGGGGGTACCAGGAGCTGCAAGATGATGGTACTGATGAATCACCTGATGTGGTGGGTTCAGAGAAACCTGGCGGGCATTGTAGCCGTTCATCTCCCAGGGAAACGGAATCAACTGGCAGATTTCCTCAGCAGATCCAGAATAGATCCGGGGGAATGGTGCCTGGCTCACAGGGTGTTCCGCATGATTGTGGACAAGTGGGGTCTGCCTCAAGTGGACCTTCTAGCCTCTCGGGCCAACAGAAAGGTAGCCCTTTTCTTCACAAAGGAAGAGGACCACCTGGCATTGGGAAGAGATGCCTTATCAAGCCCCTGGAGGTTCTCAATGGGCTATGCGTTCCCCCCGTTTCCACTAATCCTACCACTCCTGAGGAAGCTGAGATCGGAGCGGGTGTCTCTCATCCTGATTGCGCCTTATTGGCCTCGGAGACCTTGGTTTCCTCTGCTTCTGAGTCTTTCGGTGGAACCTCCTCTCCCGCTCCCCAGAGTTGCGGATCTTCTGTTCCAGGGTCCTGTCATTCATCCAGACCCTGTCTCTCTCAACCTTATGGCTTGGAAACTGAAAGGAACCGGCTGTTGAATAGAGGGTTCTCCCAGACCGTGATTGATACTATGCTGAGGGCTCGTAAGCATTCCACTTCGGCCACTTATTATAGAGTATGGGAAGTTTTTTCCAACTGGACCCTTCACAGTAATGTGGATGTCCAAAATCCCTCCTCCTCCCATATTTTGGATTTCTTGCAATCAGGCCTTGAGAAAGGACTGAGCTATAACACTCTCAAGGTACACATTTCAGCCTTGTCCGCCCTGACCAGTCATAGATGGGCGCTGGACTCGGATATCATCAGATTCATCAAGGGTGTCCTTCACATGAAACCTCCTATTAAACCGTTTGTCCCTTCCTGGAGTCTCCCTCTGGTTCTGGATGCCATGAAGTTGAAACCTTTTGAACCATTTGATTCAGTTTCCCTACAGGTTCTCTCTATTAAGACTGCCTTGCTGGTGGCCTTAGCCTCTGGCAGGAGAGTTTCTGAGCTCAGTGCTCTGTCCATCAAAGAGCCTTTTACTATCTTCCACAAGGACAGAGTGGTCCTCCGTACTGTTCCAGTGTTTCGACCCAAAGTTACTTCCTCCTTCCACATCAACGAGGATATTGTTCTTCCGTCTCTGAGGTCGGACGCCCATGGAATGGGGAATTCTGCTGACCTGTCCTCTCTGGATCTAGTGAGATGCCTCCGGATGTATATTGATAGGACTTCTGATTGGCGTTCTTCTGACAGTCTCTTCGTTCTTCATAGCGGCTGTAAAAAGGGCTCTCAAGCTCCCAAATCTGCCATTAGCCGATGGATAGTAGCGGCTATCATTCTGGCTTATCAGTCCGCCGGATATCCGGTCCCTGTGGGTCTTAAAGCCCATTCCACTAGGGCTCTCTCATCTTCCTGGGCAGCCGCTGCTAATGTCTCCCCTGAACTCATCTGTAAGGCGGCTACATGGTCTTCCTCTAACACTTTCATTAGGAGCTACCAGATTGATGTTAGAGCAGGGTTGTCTGATCAATTTGCTAAATCAGTCCTGTATGTATCTAATTCCTGATCTCTGTGTCTGTCACTTGTTGTGGTGTTAATACACTTTGCATTTATGAAATTTTTTGAGTCTGTGTCTCTTTCCCTCCCTGGTTTTATTGCTTGGGTATTACCCAATGTTGTGCTGCCATGGATATGGCCAGGAAAATGGAAAATTTATTCATACTTACCGTAATTTTCTTTTCCTGGTTATATGCCATGGCAGCACAAGGGTCCCGCCCGGGGATATTGCTGGAACACGTGACTGGGGAAGGAGGGGCAGGAGGTGGTACTTATACGGCTTAATTATTATTCCTGTCCAATGGGGATAGGGAGGAGCTACCCAATGTTGTGCTGCCATGGCATATAACCAGGAAAAGAAAATTACGGTAAGTATGAATACATTTTCCATTA